>NC_087157.1:2910000-2915000 GCF_035594125.1 Scylla paramamosain | reverse complement strand
CAATATAATATGCACGACACAAGTTTTTCATTATTTTTATTGCCATTTTATAGGAGTCGCTGCTTCCCTCAGAGGCGGGGCGGCGCTCGGGAAGGGAAGGCAAGAGAAGGGAAGAGAAGAAGGGAAGGGAAGGGAAGGGAAGGGAAGGGAAGGGAAGGGAAGGAAAGGAAAGGAAAGGAAAGGAAAGGAAAAGAAAGGAAAAGAAAGGAAAGGAAAGGACAGGAAGAGAAAAGGAAGGGAAGGGAAGGGAAGGGAAACAGGAATCATAAATGCCAAACAATCTGTAGTGAGAGATTATAAATTCTGCAATGGTGAAATCAAGCAAGTAAATAAACAACGGCCTTATTTCTTTCTCCTTTGCTTATTTTCTCTATTCTTATACATTTATTGATTTTTTAAATATATATATCTTATTTTTCTACTCCTTTTTAAATTATGTTATTCTTTTACATATATATATATATATATATATATATATATATATATATATATATATATATATATATATATATATATATATATATATATATATATATATATATATATATATATTTTTTTTTTTTTTTTTTTTTTTTTATCTGCTGTTGAGTTCTAATTAACGACATTAAACGTTTGAACTTCATTTTTCCACAAACAAGACGTAACAAGATAAACATTTATGTTCTTTATGTGAAGGAGACTGGCAAAGGACCACAAAAACTAGAGAGAGAGAGAGAGAGAGAGAGAGAGAGAGAGAGAGAGAGAGAGAGAGAGAGAGAGAGAGAGAGAGACTAAATTACTACTGCTACCGAACAAGTTGAGTAGCAAATAGCTTCATTCGGGTTGGCTAATCCAGTTTACATCAGTCTTCACAACTTTTAGAATGAAGCCAGACCCCCGCTATTAACACTGCGCCGGCCCAACACTTCCCTACAAACAAAACACGCCCAGTTCCTTGTAATCACACGCGCAGCACACATTCACAGGTAGACAAATTTTCTTCTTTAATTCCTATAGCTTTTCTAAACTTTCTGTGCCAGGCTCTCATAAATATCCTTGTAGTTTAAAAGGTCAAAATTACTTCCTGTGTTTCCGCTTTTCTCTCCCGTGTCTCCATACAAACAGTTTTCACACTATTAGGAGAGTTAAGGAAGGTTTGCCATAGGAGCAGAAGAGTTCTTTGTATGTACAGGACAATCACCCAACACCCAACGCCTCCTCGCTTCCATCTCACAGTCCCTCGTTGTCTCTTTTCTTTAACCTTCAGCTCTGTACAGGATGTTCTAAAAGTTTCTACACTATAAAGTACCACCGCTATTTTGTACTTCATGGTATAGACAATATCCTTTGAAGCACTAACCAGCATAAACAGCGGGTTCAAGCTTCATTATGTTAGATTAAAAAAAATAGGGAGAAACAAGTTCTAAATTGTACACTGTAAGAATGGAATAGCATCAGTAATCAAAGTAATCCAATTGTAAAAGCTGAGTCAATTGGGAGTTTTAAAAGGAGACTGGTTAAATCTTATGGATGGGGGATGATGGGTGGGTATGAGTGGGTATGCTTTATAAATGTAGACCTACTGGGTTCCTGCCGCTTCCTTTACGTTCATGCGCCACAGAATAGGTCAAGAATGCATCCAGTGGGTCTGAGGGTACCCGTGCATACGCTTTGTTTAAGACGTGTCCAGACATTTGCATCAGTTATAGAAGAAGATGCAGCGTGACATGATGGGTGGCTCTCTTTAATACGCAACAGATATTGGGATGCACTGTTTTCACTCTTACAAAGACTCTAATATTCTCTCTTCTTTTTTCAGCATAGGTCCAAAGCGATAAAACATTAACACACCTACCCTTTCCAGAAGACTATCCGTGCCTCTCTCTCTCTCTCTCTCTCTCTCTCTCTCTCTCTCTCTCTCTCTCTCTCTCTCTCTCTCTCTCTCTCTCTCTCTCTCTCTCTCTCTGATCCTATAATTGCTCACTCTGCCAAACCATCTCACGCTACCAGCACTTCTTAAGCTCCCCAGTTTCAGTTCACCCCATTTCTCAGCCTCGTCTTTACTTGCCTCGCCTCGCAGCCACAAAGGACAAGAGCGGCACAGCTATCCTCATATCTATGCTAACTGACTTTCATGTAAATTCCACTATAACTAATTTGTCCAAGGAAATTCCACGCAAGTAATTTCCTATGACAGATTCTCTCGTCTAAACTAACCGCATTTATCACCAGATGACTTAAGTTCGAGGAAATATTACGGGTGGAATCTTCGTGAGGAAAATTTATCACGAGGAAATTCACTATACACATTTATTTTCTGCAGACCCCTCTCTCTCTCTCTCTCTCTCTCTCTCTCTCTCACCTGACCTTCAACTTGCCGTCACCCTCATGGCTTTATTAACTCACTTCTATTGTGTTCGTTCAATGTAAACAAGACAAATACACTACTTGATGTGCCACGAGGAGAGATGGAAGAGGACAGGGAAAGACAGAGAGCAGAAAGAGGAGGAGGAGGAGGAGGAGGAGGAGGAGGAGGGTACTGGTGATCATGGTAATGGAGAAAAAGGAAAGAGGAACGAGCACACACACACACACACACACACACACACACACACACACACACACACACACACACACACACACACACACACACTAATTAGGGCTTGAGGCGACAGTTTTATCACAAGATGTCCCAATGTTAGGTGACGGACGTTTAATCTACAATAGATAACAAAAGAAGTAGGCAAGGGAGGGGGAAAAAAAAGAAAGAAAACTTGAAGTATAAATAAACATAAAAAAAAAGCCACTTCGCAGATCTCTTCAATTGACACTGATTCTACTGATAAGAGAGAGAGAGAGAGAGAGAGAGAGAGAGAGAGAGAGAGAGAGAGAGAGAGAGAATAAAAAGAAAACAAAAACTCTCTCTCTCTCTCTCTCTCTCTCTCTCTCTCTCTCTCTCTCTCTCTCTCTCTCTCTCTCTCTCTCTCTCTGACCTTACCTATGATAATTAAACCCTCCAATCTCAGCCAGGTAACGTAGGGAGACAGGTGAGACGATGGGAGGCAATGAGGAAGGTGCAAGGGAGAATTTGAGAGAGGGAGGGAAGGAGGGGGAAGAGAGTGATGGTAGGTGGGATGAGAGGAGGGAAGGAAGGGAGGACGAGAAGTAGCTGATAACAGTAGTAAGAGGAAGAATAGATTGAATAGTAAGAGAGTACAAAAGACGTGTGATGGGCCTGCGATTAAGGACTATATTCTGAAACACCCATGCCGCATATTTACTACATTCAAAAGACCTTGTAGTTGAAGTTACACGAGTTTTCAAGAGTGCTTACATGCCTCTAGTGACAGAATAACATGACTTCTGCGTTACTAACACGGAAACCACTCTTGAGAACCCAGCTCATCATCTTTGCAGCCTTTGAATGTAAGTAGTCGTGGTGGTTGAGGTAGCAGGAGGTTTCAGAGTACGGGGCATAACAACGAGAGTGCAATATCAGGAAGTGCATGAGGTGATGAGGTGCCCCGCTAGAACAGGAATGTCCGTGCTGTTGATCTTGGTGCGCAGCGATGAGAGGTACAGACAGGCTGACACACTGCGAGGACAACGGGAGTGACAGCCGTGATAACACACACTCACAAATTAACGATTAAATCACAGCCTGCCACGGGAAAAAAATGCAGAAAAAAAATATATGAACGGCAACTTAGCGAAAAATAAAGCCTTATATCCTGTCAGACAGATGAGTGAGTGAGAGAGAGAGAGAGAGAGAGAGAGAGAGAGAGAGAGAGAGAGAGAGAGAGAGAGAGAGAGAGAGAGAGAGAGTCAGAAACGCAATGAAGAAATTAATGTACTGTCTTCGTGAATACAACAGACAGACAGACAGACAGACAGACATGAACACGAACTAATATAGAGACAAGCCAATGGTAAAAAAAAGAAAAGAAAAAAATCCTTAAAACAAAAACAGAAGGAAAAAAAACACATTTTAAGAGATACAAAAGTGAATACAAAAAAAAAAAGAGAAAAAGGTGAACCAAACAAAACACGTGCAACAAAACAACGTAAAAAATAAATAAATGAATAAACAACAGAAATAACACATACGTATATACAAACATTAAGAAAGAGAAAAAAAGAGAAAAGAGAGAATAGATGCAATGAAAATCAAAACAAAAAGACGGAAAAAAAATTGAAATGCCCTTGGGTTAATGTCAGTCTCTCTCAAGTCAGTCCGTTGACCGCCCAATCTGGCCCTTTTGTCTGTCTGTCCGTCCATCTGTCCGTATGTCTGTCTATCTGTCTGTCCACGGCCCCGGGGGAGGGTGACTCTGCCTCCTGCAAGTGAGGGACGCGACTTTCACCCGGCAGAGTGGTGTGTGTGCAGAGAGAGAGAGAGAGAGAGAGAGAGAGAGAGAGAGAGAGAGAGAGAGAGAGAGAGAGAGAGAGAGAGAGAGAGAGAGAGAGAGAGAGAGAGAGAGAGAGAGAGAGAGAGAGTCACAGTAACAGGCCCGCGACTCGTGAGGAAAAAGAGAAGAAACGGAGAATCGGGTGCTATAATCTGACGAAGAGAAGCACCGCACAGCCTGAGGAGTGACTGAAGGGCGGCTGCGTGCTGCTGTGCGGGGCTGCAGAAGTATTGGGGAGGGGAGGGGGCGCAGGACCGGTTGCAGTGAACCAAAGGACAGGTCAACGCTCTGCTGTGGGAATGCGCTGGGGAGGCAAGGCAGGCTGGGGATCCACGGGAGGGGATTGGGTGCAGACTGTCTTCCCCTTGAGGATTTGGAGGCCTGCGGTGGGTGGGGAGTGGGGAGTGGGTGGAGAGGTTTAAGTGGGAAGGGCAGCAGGCAGGTGGTCAGAGTGGGATGTGTGTATCGCGTCTTTTCTACTTTCATCTCTAGCTTCCCTTAGGTGATGGCGGTGGAGGGGGAGAGAGATGGGGAGAGATGGGGAGAGGGGGTGGGAGATTGAGAGAGAGAGAAGGGCGTAATCGGATTTAGGTTCTGGAGCATGAAGGGAGG
>NC_087157.1:2902500-2907500 GCF_035594125.1 Scylla paramamosain | reverse complement strand
CCACCTTCATGCCCTGATACCCACTCGCTCGGTCGCCTACCCGCTCCACTCACTCACAAGCAAGTCAGCCTCCTCCATGCACGCAGCTAAACATGGCTGAACTTTCATAAAACTGCAAATTAACAAGAAAAAAGCAAGTGAATTTATCTGAATAACTACCTCTCTTTACACACACACACACACACACACACACACACACACACACACACACACACACACACACACACACACACACACTTCGCCGTCTCCATCAGGCCACATAACTGTCGCGGCCCTGCAGGTGTCGGCCGCCAGTAATAAGAAGGAGGCGCCCCGATCATGATATCAAGAGAGGAGGTGCGTCTGGGTTGGGGGTTAGTGACGAGGGTTGAGGCAGCGGCGGCGAGCTGCGTGCCTGCCAGGACTGCGGTGTGAGGAGGAAGCAGAGGTGGAGGAGGAGGGGAAGCAGAAGGAGGTTTTCCAAGGTGATGGTGATAGTTTGAATTAAAGTAAATAAGACGAGGTAAAAGAAAAAAGAACAAGAACAACAACAACAACAAGAACAAAAAACAATAACAACAACAATTACAAATACTACTACTACTACTATTGCAACATAAGGACAACACAAGAACACAATAGAAGTTCACTCGCCGGGCAAAGGACAGCAGGATATCCGTCCTTCCCAGCTTGGTGAGGGCGCGCGTACCGAGAACTCCTCAACAAAACATAGCTAACAGGGTACTCGCGTGAGACCACCATCATGGGGTACAAGACACAGGGGCCCGTGCACACTGCGGCGACAGACTGATGAACGCGAGGATGCAAAGGGCAAATCTGAGAGGGAAGGATATCTATCAGTTTATCTATGTAAGTTAAGATCCTAAGCTGAAAACAAAGATGACATTCCCTACCTGACTGTAGTAGTAAAATAATAGTAATAAAAGTAGCAATACAAGTACAGAGTAGCGGTAATAAAAATGCAGAGGAAGAGATTGCTATTCCTTCACTCCGTCCCTTATAGAACGATGCACAGGAAATACAGAGGCAGTATGTATCTTTAACCAACCCAGCTGCGGACCGTGCGACCAGACCACATTCCCGCCACGACAGGGAGAGATGAACTACGGAATAATTAAATACGTAAAATGAATGAAAAAAAAAATATAGGAACACAGGCAAGGCATTGGTAGTCATGTTTCCCTTATTTTTTCTTAACAAACGCTTTCTTTATTTAACGAGATGGTAGTGCTGGTAGAAAGACAGAAAGACAGATAAAAAGACAGACACACAGACACACACAGACAGACAGACAGACAGACAGACAGACAGATATATATTAAAGCATACATAAAACAGTGAACTGACGTGTGTTTATGAAGACTGGTTGATTGATGGATTTCACTCACATTCACATAAGCACGTAGGCACGCACATCAAAATGCAAGAATAAACACACACGCACATACGTAAACACACACACACACACACACACACACACACACACACACACACACTCACACTATGAAACAGTTCACTTTATATGAGAAGAAAGAAAGGAGGAACCAAAAAAATAAATAAATAAAATAATAATAATAATAATAATAATAATAAAAATAATAATAATAATAACAGTCATATCCCTAGAGAAATCCCTCCTTTGACACCTGAGCCACGCCACCACCTGATGTGCTACTGACCCAGGTGACTTGCCAGGACACCACCGCCTTGACTGACACGATCTTCCTGGAGTGGCCGATTCTGGGGTGACGATGAGAAAAAACAGGCAGGGAGAGAGGAAGGTGGTGTGAGTAAAAGAGACTGGGATAGGAGGGACAAAAAAAAAAAAAAAAAAAAAAAAAAAACTGGGTAGGAGGAGCAGAGGAAAAAGAGTAAAAATGTATCAAAGGTGAAGGAAGGAGAGTTAAAGACAAAGGGAGGTGAATAGGATGAATGGAATATAGAGGCAATGAGAAGCCGTTGAGAGTGGAGGAAGAGATAATAAGATACAGTGAGAGAGAAGTAGGACTGAGTGAGAGTGGAGAGGATAGTGTAAGAGCAGCAAGCGATGGGAGAGGTGAGAGAGGAAGGAAAGCAAATCCGAGTAGAAACAAAAGGAGACAGGAACATTTGGACAAATTATCAGTTAAACCTTTGCCCTCCTGCCCTCAACCAACAAGAAAATCCACCCTTACGAGTTTTGAATAAGTGCTACAATTTGCTACACGAGGCTCTCAGAGAATACATCGTTTACTAATATAACCCAATGACAGTATCACACAGAGTAGAGGAGGGAGGAGGGAGAGACAGGGATGGAGATGGAGGAATACATATAGTACCCTGTTTGGAGGTGCGAGGTTCTCCACCCCTCACCCTCACCACGTCCCCACCCTCCCCTGCCCTGCCCTCCTCTGTTCCCCAGCCACTCACATGTGCATAATTTGGCTTGCTTACTCTGCCAAGTGTGGAATGCGTGTGTGTGTGTGTGTGTGTGTGTGTGTGTGTGTGTGTGTGTGTGTGTGTGTGTGTGTGTGTGTGTGTGTGTGTGTGTGTGTGTGTGTCAGACTTATCACTGGAATTAAGAATATGTGTTCGCCTTTATTTATTTGTTCTATCGTGCCTCAATCAAGCACAGGAAAGCAATTCGTGCCATCTGTTTGTTTTTTTTGCCTTACGTGGACTTGGGAGTTACACACACACACACACACACACACACACACACACACACATACACACACACAATGAGAAATTTAACCGCAGAATCATTTTAGACTTCTTAATTACACATTATAAGCGAAGAGCAGGTGATTGTTTACCTTTACGAGACACGAAGGATAATTATACTGTGGGAGAAGACAAAAAAAAAGAAAGATGGAACAGCGAAAGAATGAACGAATATCTCAATAAACATGATATGAAAATTATGACAGAATACCTCTAATCTCTAAAATTCTTCAGGAAAATGCCGCACGAAAACTTAAATTTCCCTCAGATTCTCCAATATTAAGAAGAAATCTAATATCAGCAACAAAGACAAGGTTACAAAGACGGCACGACCATGAAGATGTATTGGTTGGCCTTGAAGGGTACCACAGTCTACCACCAAGCCAGCCAGCCAGCCAGCAAGTCAACAAGACAACCAAACAGCCAGCTAGCTAATCAGTCAGCCAGTTATCCATCCATCTATCCATCCCGCCAGCCGGCCAACCAGTCAGTCAACAAGCCAACCAAACAGCAAGCCAGATAACTAACCAGCCAGCCAGCCAGCCACACAACCAGCCACCCGACTAACCACCCAGCTCCTCAACCAACTATCTAGCCAGCCACCCAGCCATGAACGAGACAGAGAACCACCCACTGGCTCCCCTTTATGGATATTTTACTGTTTCCAAAAAGCCTGGAGTTGAAATGCACTGATGATGATTAGAGGCATGTGGAAAAATATTGCCTCCTTTATGACTGTCTGGGAATCTTGCTAATGGCGCCTCTCCCTTCCTTCGCCTTAATATCCTACTTCCCTTACTTTAGGTTAGATTTTGTAGCTTTCTAACAGTCTCGTCTAGCCCACCATGTCTCCTGTTGTTTGTTCTTCCTTTAAGTTCCGTTGTGTGTCTTTCTTACTTCCCCCCCAGCGTGAAGATGACGGGACAGGTGAGGGAAGGGGCGGGGTGCTGGGCTAAGAAGGTAAAGCACGCACAAAATTGCAGCCTTCAGAACACGTGCGGTCTCCATGAAGGGCGTGGACATCCTGGGTGGCGCGGAAAGGGGTTGCCATCTTAAAAGTCAGGCAAGTCAGAAAATCATGGAGGAGGAAAAGAAGCGCCCGTCTTGTCCTGCGTGGAATCTTGGGTGAGGCCTCTCGATGCCGCGTCGCCTAAAAAGGGAACAAGTGACACAACGCGGGGGAAATGCGGGGCAGGGTGAGGCGAGGCGGGGAGGTGAGCTGTGGTGTTTTCTTTTTTCTTTTTTTTATGCCAAGTACCAATTTGTAAAGAAAATATTAGGGAAATGTTTACATTTTACCACCATTTTCTTCGGGCTAAAAGATTTATTGGAAGGCAACACACAAGGGAAGATTAGCACTGGAATACAATACCTGTGATGAACTTGGGCCTTGGAATGCAAAGCAGAAGGTGCTGTCCGTCTTTTCGCTCAAGACACTAAAGGGCAGCAGTGCAGGAGAGCCTCCCCCCTCAGGCGCATTAACAAGAATCCAGAGACGTAAAGAGAAGTCATTAGAAAAGAAATATGAGAGTTAAGTAATGCCTCTGCCTTATGTCTTCACCAGCCACTGTGAGGGTGCGCAGCGATGCGAGGCTCAGGAGAGGCGAGGCGGGAGAGTTCCTGCAGCCGCTCACACACGCAACACACGCCACGAGGCTGAAAAAGGAACACGGTCCAAGAAACATTTCTCAGCGAAGTAAAAAAAGAACAAGAGACTGTCTCAAATCTGGCATTCCATGTCATTAGCAACACCTCGATGACGGGAGAGGAAGAAACTGATGACGCCAGACGCAGAGCAAGAAGATTCAGCCTCATCTCCCTGACCGTGAAACGGCAGGTCATTCACCCTCTGTCCTGATCGACACTGGCAGTCTCGTCCAGGCTGCCACACTCACCCCCCGCACCTACCATTCCCACAGTAAGTCTCCGTTCAGTCGTGCAAAGCCTGTGCCTCAGCCACTCCAGACAGAGCAGCCCGCCCAGGGAGGGTCAGCGGGGACGCGGCCCGCCACTCCCTCACAACACCTGTCGCGGATGATTAAGATATCATAAAAATGGACGGCTCTGATAAAGGGAATGAAATGTATTATGTTCACTATTAACAACTCGATAGCCTCAGATAGAAGCTAGAGGAACGAACACAAACACACACACACACACACACACACACACACACACACACACACACACACACACACACACACACACACACACACACAAAACAAAACAAAATACAAGTCAATGATTCATATATGACTGAATCCTATCTTTCGTGTGTGTGTGTGTGTGTGTGTGTG
>NC_087157.1:2892500-2897500 GCF_035594125.1 Scylla paramamosain | reverse complement strand
TATTAAACTCTATCATAATCCCCCCTACCTGCTTCCGAACCTTCTCACATTCTTACCCTCATTTTCTCCCTTTCCCCTCAGCGACACGAGCACAACACAGGGTTCAGGGAGGGCGCATGTGGGCACGGTGACGTCTCTCGGGTTGGTGGTGGAGGTAATGAGAGGCTGAGGGCAGGCAGTGGTGGGCGAGGGAAGAAACTTGTGGGGAGGAATGATAGAGCGAGCAAAGAATGTATCAAGTTTATGCAAAGGTTGTGTTCTGTACGATGTGTTATTAACGATTTGTGATCAGGAGTGACTAATGGATAAGTTACTGAGTGAGAAGGAGGAGGAGGAGGAGGAGGACTTGGATAACCTATAATCTATTTCACTTTGTGCCTGCTTCTAAACATTTACGTAGTGGCGAGCCTGTAAGGTTTGTGTCGCACGGGGTCTTGTTCTCATCAGGGCTGCCTACAACTGGCGGCTGGCGAGCGGGAAATGAGGTGCGGCGAAGTGTGGGGTGTGCCTAATAAACTGGTGGTGGTGGTAGTGGTGGTGGTGGTGGAAAAGGAGGTAGTGGTAGAGGTAGTGGCGATGATCATAACCACAATCTCTACCATTAGTTCATCTTCCACAAAGGAATACAAAGGAAGAATTAGCAGCATCATTCCTGTTGGCCTTCATGTGGTTGTTTAGAAGAGGATGTGAAGAAGAAGAAGAAGAAGAAGAAGAAGAAGAAGAAGAAGAAGAAGAAGAAGAAGAAGAAGAAGAAGAAGAAGAAGAAGAAGAAGGTGAGGGGAACAGCGATTTCAATGTATTCAAAAATGTTCACTGTTAACAGAGGAGGAGGAGGAGGAGGAGGAGGAGGAGGAGGAGGAAAAGAAGAACAAGAAGAAGAAGCAGCAGCAATGTCAGTATCAGCATTGGTAGCATAGCAGGCAAGAAGTATGCAGAGAAAACAAACACAGCAAATCACTGCAGCGGGACAGAGTGAGGATCCATGAGAGGGGCGGTAAGGAGCGGCGGAGAGGCAGTAGCAGGCGGTGTAGGGAGCAATTAGTGTACAGACGCCCCTCTGAACACACAGGTGAGGGCAGGTAAATATTATTCTCGGCTGAATTACGCGCGTAGTAATGATATGCGGGGGGTCATAGGGGGCGATTGAGTTGTGCGAGGAGGAGGAGGAGGAGGAGGAGGAGGATGGAGGAGGAGGAGGAGGAGGAGGAGGAGGAGGAGGAGGAGGAGGAGGGCAATACTGAGAAAATGGTGACGATAGATCAACCAAATCAGAAGAGAATGTTATCATCACTATTGTTTTCTTTATCTTTTTGTTCCTCCTCCTCCTCCTCCTCCTCCTCCTCCTCCTCCTCCTGCACTAGGGGAAGGCAGCACAATTGGCGGGTCTCGAATTACGACAGCACACCACCGCCACCACATGTTCCTTGTCTGACGGAACGAATCAGAAATAAAATAATGCATATGATGAGACTTGGAGTGAAAGCAACGGTAAGAAGGAGGAGGAGGAGGAGGAGGAGGAGGAGGAGGAGAAGGAGGAAGACACTTTCACTACTACCGCCATCGTTACTTAATTCCCCTCCGGCGTTTCTTCAACTACACTTTTCAAACCAACTTTCGCACTGCTGCTACTACTACTACTGCTACTACTGCTGCTACTACTACTACTATTATTATTACTACTACTACTACATATAAGTGTCTCTCGCCTACTTCAACTGTAACAATAATAACGACAACTACTAATATTATAACTACCATAAGAGCTAAAACAAGAATGACTACTAACAATTATTGACTATAACAACAACAACAACAACAACAACCAATTACTACTACTACTACTACTACTAAAACTACTCGTACGCACTACTACTTAAACTATTATTACTACTACTACTACTATACTATTACTATTACCACCACCACCACCACCACCACAGCCAATGCCTCAAATAGACACGGTAATCAACTCACACCACACCCAACACCACACCCTCGACGATTTGCCTCCACCACCACCACCACCACCACCACCACCACCACCAGCATTAGTATTCCCGTCACTTACTATAAACTGGTGGGAATGAAAAATGGGAGAGAGAGAGAGAGAGAGAGAGAGAGAGAGAGGAGAGAGAGAGAGAGAGAGGAGAGAGAGAGAGAGAGAGAGAGAGAGAGAGAGAGAGAGAGAGAGAGAGAGAGAGAGTATTCTGTGATATGAAACGAGTGAATTACGAAGAGATAGAACAACGAAAAATGAGAAATTATTTGTGAGACAGGAGCAAATGAAGAGAAAGAGCAGAAAGGAGGGAAGTATTATTAAAAGAAAATAAATAAAAATAAAATAACACGGGATAAGAAGCGAGAGAAGGAAAGTGATGATAAAATAGAGAATGCGAAATAAAAGAACGTAAGAGTGAGAGAAGTTGAGGGAGAAAGGAAAAGAGAAAACTAATAGAGAATAAGAAACGAAATAAAATAAAGGAAAATGAAAAGCTAGCGATGGGTGAGAGGAAAGAAGAAAAAAATAAATAAATAAATAAATAAAATAAAAAACAAAAGAACGTAAAGGAGGAGAAACTGAAGAGGAAAAGGAGAACGAGGAGGAAAAAATTACAAAAAAATAACACGAAACAGGAAAAGAAAGGAAAAAAAACAACAAATAAAAAAAGAAAGAAAGAAAACGAGAAAGGAAAACATGATGAGGGAAAGTATAAAATATAATGCAGTTAAGGAAATCACGAATTTTGGAGGAGGAAAAAATAAGAAAACGAGAGAAGGAGGTCATGGCGTGAAAAATCAACTTGACAGGACAATCAACACTTAGGAGAAGGAAGAGGACACATCCCTCCCTGTCATAAGCCTCAGTGACCCTCGACTCATGGCGGAGGGAGGAGGGGAGGGGGATGCTGAGAGGCGGGAGGTGAAGGGAGAGGAAGGAAAAGGAAGAAGAGCAAAGGGAAATAGAAGGTGCCAAGGGTGAAGAAGATGAAGGCAGACAGACACGAGGGGAGATGAAAGAGGGCAAGGCAGAAAGAAGGTTGAGGGAGAGAAGGTAATGTAAGGTAAGGTAAGGTAAGGTAAAGAGTTGAAGGTAAGGGCAGAAACGTGAGAGTAAAGGATGTACGAAGAAGGGAAAGAAAAAAAGTTGAAGGGCAAAGGAGAGCGATAAAATAGAAAAGAAGTGGAGGTGAGAAGGAAATGGAGGAGAGAAGGATGGTGCGTGTGTGTGTGTGTGTGTGGGAGAGGAAGGAGAGACCGACAAGGAAGGGGAAAAAGAAAGAATTTGAACGAAAAAGCTGTCAGGTGATGGAACAGAAGTGAATTACTTGAAGCAGCTGAGGGGAAAAAAAAAAAATGAGCTGGTTAACGAAAAGTATTGTATTTGGCTGAAGACCTAAAGGAAACAAAATATAACTGCAGTCACAACTTGAAAAAAAAATAAATAAATAAACAAATAAACAAAACTTACCGTAACTCAAACCACAAATAGAAAAACAAAAACAAAACAAAACAAACAAACAAACCACGCTGCTCAAGGGCGAAACGAATTTAAGCAACGTCTCCATGATAATATAATAATGATAAAATATAATAAGGATAATAATCTTGAAATTCTTTAGTTATCTCTCTTCATAAAATAAGACGACAGATATCGGGGAGAGGGGGAGTGGGGGGAGGGGGGAGAGGAAAGTATAGTACAGAGCGCGTGTGTATAATCTTGTGAAGGGAACATCGTATAGATCTGGTTACATCATTATTGTATTTTAAGCCTGTATTTATATTTCCTGAAGGTGCGCCGGGGTTGTAAATGTGTCACACGCTTGCTTTATATCTTTATGGAGTTTTGCCTAACGGATAGTTTTGTAAATTCATTGTTTTTTGGCGCGACTGATGGTGAAGATAAGACAGAATTTAAGGTTTATGAATTTTGGAAGCTTATGAAGTCAACGACCTACCTTTACCTCTCTCTCTCTCTCTCTCTCTCTCTCTCTCTCTCTCTCTCTCTCTCTCTCTCTCTCTCTCTCTCTCTCTGCACAAATTCAGCCTCCTATTGCACTGTAATCTAGCTTCCCTGCCCCACTATTTGCCTGCAGTCAGGTATGTGATGCCCCGATCTGTGTGTCTCATCGTGCATTATTTGATTGGCTTTCACGATGCCATTATTCTCGTGCGTCTCGAGGAACGATGCTATTTTCTATTCTTATCTTTATGGGGTATTTTTTTTTTATTTATTTATGCTTCATATAACCGCTGGCTTTTACCTCTTATTCTCGTTTTACTCTTCTACTTCTTCCATTTTCGTCTATTTTTTTTTGTTTTTAAGCTCGCTCATCTTCTTATGTCTTACCGAATTAAATATTTCCCTTAACTTTTCCATTTGTAAACATTTAAACTTTTCATGGTGACGATTTTGTTTTTCTCCTTCTATTCCGTCCCTGTTTTAGCTCCCTCCCACTCATTATTTAACTGAAGAAAACATCCCCCAACAACATTTCCACCCGCAGACATTCACGCTTTCCCTGGAGACGATTTTCAGGGACTAGATGAATAAATATAATCAAAATTCTACCAAAAGTGCACGAAGGATAATTTTTAAGCTCCCTCCTACTCAAAATCTAACTAAAAAAAACATCCCCCTCACCTTTTCCATTCTGTAAACATCCACACATTCCCTGGAGGCGATTTTCAGGGACTAGATAACTAAACATAATCAAAATTCCACCAACAGTGCACGAAGAATCCCAGTGTGCAGCGGCCACAAACTAACAGTGCACTTAAGGAAATCAAGAGACCAGAGACCCTTGAAACACCTCTTAATAAGCCCACACGTGCGCCACCAGGCATGCAGGCAGAGGCAGCCCCAGCACGCCACGGGTCACAACCATTCACACGTCCCGCCTGTAACTCTTACGATCTATCGCCTATAAATCAAGGTCGGCTTATAACCAGTCTTTTTTTTTTTTTTTTTTTTTTGGAGGGTGTTGCAGGACGAGTGGAAA
>NC_087157.1:2882500-2887500 GCF_035594125.1 Scylla paramamosain | reverse complement strand
TCAACCCCCCTCCCCCTAACATCTCCCTCCCTCACAGGCCCCAGGGGAGAATCACAAGACGCCCCGTGTTCTTCTGACCACAAAACTCAATCACACTGACGATGCTGACCACAGGGCCCGCCGCGGTGCTACTGACAGCCTCTCCCTCCCCCTCCCTTCCCTCTCCCCCGCCCTCACCCATACCGCTATGCTAATTGTCTCGGCCATATAATCACCCTCACTATTTACATGTAGTGAGGGTTGGTTAGCATTTTCTACGGTCAATAAATCAGATTTCGCCACACTCCACTCGCCAGTCTCGGCAAAGGGCAGAGGACTAGGGGAGGGAGGCAGGGGAGGGAGGTAAAAGAGGGAGGCAAGGTGACAAGGGGGTTCTGAGGGAGAGGGAGTGTGTACAGAGAAAGGGACGAGGGAGTAGGGAGGTTAGGAAGATGTGGAAAAGGGCAATGAAGGGGAAGTTAAGGAAAGATGTGTGTGTGTGTGTGTGTGTGTGTGTGTGTGTGTGTGTGTGTGTGTGTAAAGAGAGAGTCTAGTGGATGGAGGAAACTGTATAGGGGGAGGAGGAAAAGGAGGAGGAGGAGGGCATTGCAATAAATAAGAGAAAAGTGAAAGAAATACAGTAAGACGGTGAATGACATGAAAATTCTACAAAACGAAACAATTAATAAAAAAAAATAATAATAACAATCTCATAATTTTCACCAAAAACTTTAATCTACCAAAGCTTATGAGTCACTTTAATAAATCGGCAAAAGCACCAAATTTAAGAAGAAATCATCCTTCCCCTCTTCCTCCTCCTGCTCCTCCTCCTCCTCCTGCTCCCCCTCTTCCTCCTGCTCCTGCTCCTCCCACAGAACAGTCGTCAGTCAACTGGAATTAAGCCTTCAATACAGATTATGCTTACTTCACCTGCACCGCCATCACCATCATAATCACCACCACCACTACGACCACTACCACCACCACCACCACTACCACCACCACCACCACCACCACCACTACCACCACTACCAGAACAAATCAATGACGCAACTTAGCCAAGACCACACACACACACACACACACACACACAGAGAGAGAGAGAGAGAGAGAGAGAGAGAGAGAGAGAGAGAGAGAGAGAGAGAGAGAGAGAGAGAGAGAGAGAGAGAGAGAGAGAAAGAGAGAACACAAGAACAAGTATATACAACGGATGACGAAAAAAAACAAAAAAAAAAACAGAAGAAAAAAATGCTCTAATCCGTGGGGTCAGTAAACAGGCAATGTGGTGCGTCATGCTTGTCTCTCCCCAGTGTGAGCGATTGCACGGGGCTGTTAATTACTCTACCAACGAGAACAATACAGCGCCTCTACAATCCACGGGGGAAAAAAATAAAAAATAAATAAATATGGCGAAATAAGAGATAAGAGAAGCGATCAAAACAGGAGGAGGAGGAGGAGGAGGAGGAGGAGGAGGAGTAGATGAGCGAAAAGTGCTACATACGAAAATAAGAGTTGAAAAAAACAAAGACGGACAGGAAGAAGGAGAGAAGAGAAGAGAGAAGACGAGAGGAGAGGAAAGAGGAAGAGGCTGAGGAAAAGGAGAGGAAGACCAAATAGCGGAGGAGGAGGAGGAGGAGGAGGAGGAAAAGAAGAAAAGGGAAAAGGAAAAGGAGAAGGAGGAGGAAAAGAAGAAAAGGGAAAAGGAGAAGGAGAAAGGAGAAGGAAAAGGAGAACAACAACAACAACAACAACAACAACAACAACAACAAGGTTACGGAGAAGACGAAGGAGGAGGAGGAGAGGGGAGATGGGCGGCCTAGAGGGGAGACCGTTTTAATCGGCACAATTTGATGGTGAGGGCGTGAAATTAATCTCCGCGATAGATCTGGTAATGGACGGCTGGCTAATTTACGACGCGTGTTGTTGTTGTCGTTGTTCTTGATCATGTTGTTGTTAAAGGGTTAGAGAAACGCCAGGAACTCATTAATATGTCGCCCATAGCCATCTCAGACCTCTCTCTCTCTCTCTCTTTCTCTCTCTCTCTCTCTCTGCGTTTATCTAATTATCATTACTAATCTTACAAGTATCCCATAAAAAAAACTGTTTATCGAATATCAAACCTGTACTTGATCTGATTGCTTTTTTTTTTTTTTTTGCTGTTGTCTTTACTCCACAAAATCTTCAAACACGATGAAAATAAAAGAAAACTGCTAATAAGAAACTTGATTTGCATATCCCTGTCAGACGAAAACAAGACAAGGTGTTACGGAGGCACCAAAGATTAGTTTCCTGTTTAGTAGTAATTAAGTTGCTTTTCCAGTTCACACACACACACACACACACACACACACAATTTACAACAACAACAACTACTGCTACTACTACTACTTTTTTTTTTTTTTTTTTATGTAAGAGGGGCGCTGGCAGGGGCAACAAAAACAAAATGAAATTAAGACCCACTAAAATGCCAGTCCCCAACTACTACTACTACTACTACTACTACTACTACTACTACTGCCCTGAACCGAAAGTGGAAAGTGAAATTACGTAGAGAAATGAGGTGTTATAATATTTCAGGAAAGTAAGAAAAAAAAACTGAAAAACAAAATACATGTTGAAGAAAGCATAAACGTTTCATGGACTATCATAAAAATTGCATAAAAATAAAATGTTGGGGGGAATACAACAAGCAGGAATACGTTAATAAATAATTCAGAATGACACTCAGTACATCAGGCTCAGCTGGGCAATGCGAGGGTGGACTTTAAATAATTAATGAAGGCACGACCCAGAAATTACCCAAGTCATTCAGGCGGGAGATAATTTCATTTGTCATGGCTTCGTGTCCTCAATAAAGAAATAATGGGTAAATAAACACACAAATACATAGATAGATAGATAAATAATAATACATATACATTATCATGCATTAACCCTTTCACTACTGCTTGCTACATCTTTCCTCCTTCACTAACCACCTTGAGCCACATTTGTCCTCCACACCCACCTCCACTGTACTGCCTAGAAATTGCAATGTCTATTCTTTCTTATCCTCTCCTTACTTGCACATGTTCATAAAGATTCCATACATTGCCTTTAGTGTTGTGAGTGGTTGCATGCCACAGTGAAAGGGTTAAATGACAGACTGATGTTAAATTCCAGAAAAGTGCGTGCAAACAACGGAAAAAAAATAATTCAAAGGTGGGTTACCGAGATAACATGAGCCAAAACCAAGATGAATCCAGCAACAATGGAAGCAATTATCAGAAAAAAAAAAAGAAAACGAAAAAAACCGGACAACTGATAATGATGGACAAGAGCATTAGCAGTATGAAGGAAAGTGACGCAAATCACTGTATAAAACAAGCGACCAGCAAACCAAGAGGCCAGAGTGGAGAGAGAGAGAGAGAGAGAGAGAGAGAGAGAAAAAAAAGTGGGGAACTATTGAAGATAAGATGCAAGGAAGATATGCTTAAAAATATTGCTTGCTAACCGGGGCTATCCACTCGCGGAACCAGTTACCGCGGGACGCTGTGCGCAAGAAATATGCATAAATTTCAGGAAGCATACGATAAAGTAGTATTAAGAGAAGGGGACATCACGAACTCGACTCAATCCGGTAAAAATATAATACCGTATGAATGTTTGGTTGACACACACACACACACACACACACACACACACACACACACAGTAAAGTTTCTTAGGTGTTACTGTTAATTTACCTGACATTTTATGATTTTGAGATCAGATTGACACCCTTCTCCTCCTCCTCCTCCTCCTCCTCCTCCTCCTCCTCCTCCTCCTGATCTTCCTTTACTCAAGATTAGAAAACCTCATAATAAAAAAATAACTAAGAATTCTAGTGATATTTGTTTTTCCTTTATGTTCCTACTCCTCCTCCTCTTCCTCCTCCTTCTCCGGCTGCTAATCGTCCATCACCTCTTCCCTCCTCCTCCTTCTCCTCCCCTCCTTTGTTTCTTGTTTCTCATCATCACATCATCCTCGTCCTGTTCCTTCGTCGGCCTATGGAGATAAGGGCCCAGACGTGTAATTGGTGGTCGTGGTGGTGGTGGTGGTGTTGGTGGTGGTGTTGGTGGTGGTGTGTGTGTGTGTGTGTGTGTGTGTGTGTGTGTGTGTTATATCTAGTATCACTTCATGTTTTCCTTGTAGATGTGATGATAATTAATTAAGAACAAACTCCTGCTTCTTCTTTTTCTTCTTTTTCTTTCTTCTTTTAGTTTTTCGTTGTTTTTTTTCTTTTTTCCTTCACATCAACTGCTGAGCCTGAAAACGTCAGCAGGAGGAAAATAAAACAATGACACTAACAAGCAGTCGAGGTTGTTGACGTGAAGTGATGGTGGTGGTGGTGGTGGTGGTGGTCAAAGTTGTTGTTCTAACTGATCCTTATCAAATCTTGTTGCTTCCAGTCTCATAAATGTTGGCCCGTCCTTACTGCTATTGTTATTGTTATTGTTATTGTTGTTATTGTTGTTGTTGTTGTTTGCGATGGTGATGGTGGTGGTCAAAGTTACTGCTGTTATATCCATTCCTGCATTGTTTATTCATTTATTTATTCATTCATTTATTTATCTATTTTTCTCATCTCCCCCGCTCCTTTATTTATACCTTTCAGTTCCTTTTCCTTATGGTGATGGTCAACCTCTTCTTCTTTATCACTCTCCCTTCCTAAACTCATAAGTACTACCTCCTACACTGACTCCTTTTACTGTTTGTTTATCTTCCCTTCATTAGTCCGTGCATCGTGTCCTCTCTGTCTCTCTGAATCGCTAACTTATCCAATAGAGTCAAATTTACCGCCGCTATTTATCGTGTGCAGTTTCTCCATTATGAAGGTGGCGTCACTTGAATCACCTTCTGAATGATCCTCGCCTGGGCCAGACTGTGTAGCGGCTATCACTACCACCATCACCATCACTATCACCGTCATTAGCACCGGTAGAGTACCATCGCCACAGGGAGAGAGAGAGAGAGAGAGAGAGAGAGAGAGAGAGAGAGAG
>NC_087157.1:2875000-2880000 GCF_035594125.1 Scylla paramamosain | reverse complement strand
CGTACCTCCGCCGTTTGGGTATACCGTGTGCGTGCGCCAAGTTCTCGTATACACAGATTACTGTACAGAGTTTCATGTCCAGAAAAATTCGTCTATAAGAGGTAAATTGTGAAGTGGCTTAGAGTTCAATTATACACTGGCAGATGATTAGTGTTTTGCTCTCCTGTTTAATGAAGTTATATCTAAGTGGCGGTCTTGCAAGTGGCTTGAGTGCGGCGTGGCGGGCTGGCGGTGCATTGGTAATCAAGGACGGACCCTTCATTCTTCTCAAGGGTCACTGGTGAGCTTAGAGAGGCGCAGCATTCACGATAATCGCTAAACAGCAACGCGGCAGCGGCTGGAAATATCACCGCCATTGCTGCAGCGCTGTAATAAACATCAGTAAATGTTAGCTCTCGCTTTTCTCGTCAATTAAGACACTCCAAAAGAGGGACAGAGGAAGCGTCGCGGTAATCGCCACTATTTTGGGTCTAACTGCCTCCAACTAACCTCTGACTGTCTCGCCGCTTTTTACGGCCAACCTCACGAGCCAGACGGACGGACTGCCCCACCCCTCACCCCAGAAGTGACCAATCCCCGCTGCGTAAGGCGACACGACCAGCAGGAGGAGCCGCGCATGCACCGGGGGCCTGGCTACTGTGGGTTACCTGCCGCACCGCCCGGAGAGCCGCGCGGAGAGGCTGGCCGTGTACGGGATGCTGAAACAAGCGACCTCCACCACTTCCAGATAAGCCACGAGGGTAAACAACGGGTGAGACTTGAAATACTGCAATCAAGTGTTCTCTGAGGGCCGTGCATGCGCGTGTGTAAATCTTGCGTGGAGCTGCAGGGTCTGGAGAGGGGCTGGGCAGGGAGTGGGCACGGTGAGGGCCGCGCAAATTGAGGTTTGAGCTTACGCAATGCATGTCAGAAAGTCACTTATGTTTTCTAAGGGAGTGACAGGTAGGTAGGGAGAGACAGGCGGCGGTGCGATGTGAGGGTGCTATCTGTGGGCGTGGGGAGCGGCACACCTGGTGATTAGAGGCTGAAGGGAGGTGTGAAGCATGTGCTCGTAGTGGTGGTAGTGGCTGAGTTGAGATGTTATATGAAAGGTGGATAAAGGTGAGTTGATGTTCCTCCCTTCACCGCACATCTAGTTTGTTTTCCTTTACGAGTGGTGTTAGAGAATGGTGAGTGGTCAGGCGTGTGGTGTTGAGTGTGGTGCGCGGCGCTGAGTGGCTGCTGAATGAGGTGGCGCTGAGTGGAGTGAAAGGTGTTGAGTGGGATGAATGGAGTAGAATCGGGTACAAAATGATGAGTGGGATTAAAGAAGCTGAGCAGGGCGAGTGGGGCGGGTGGGGTGAGTGGTGCTGCCTGGCAAGGGTGAGACAAGTGGTGCTGAGTGGTAAGGAAGTTGCTGCAAATGACGAGTGGACTAAAAAAGTTACTCAATACTTCTGATTGGTACATTGGAGTTTCATTATTTTTTCTCGATCAAGGTTATCAACATTCTGGTAAGCACAATGCCGTGAATAATTTGATAAGCCAGTTTTTTGTTTTCTCCGTGTTAATTAAATTTCCAGAGATCTAGTTACTTAAATGAGCCATCATATCATAAATGTAAAAGAGGCTGGACAACCTCCTGTACACGTAGAAAAAGATGCCAGGCCGACTATGTTAACATGATTCGGGAGTAATTGGAGGACGAGATCATCAAGCAAACAAGATCAAGTTTTCATATGCAGGAGGCATCAGACTGCGGGAGGTTGTCAGACTTTTCCTCCTTGAGCTTAGGAATTTGAGCCCCAAGAAAGCAATCCTCTGTACACGTCCCACACACTAAGAGTGGACAAGATCTATCCATATAATTTTAGTGCCTGCCTTAATTCGAGCACCGAGTGAAAAGAACAGGCCAGGGAATAATATTGCAACAGTGACGCATCTTCTTAGTGTCCTCCTTCAGTCATAAAGAAGTAATGCAACTGTGAATAAATCAAATGGAAACTTCCACGCATGTAGTTCCATGTTTGTTGCCTCCCTAACCTGGCAGCCAGCGCCCTGTTAGGCAGACGCTTCGAGACTGGCCTCCTCGGCGCCATGACCGTCCTGTCGTCACTGCAGGAAGATCTGTTTGGATCAGTCAGTAAATCCTTCTCCCAAACACTATCGCCACACCTGCCGCTCGAGACCCGCTTAAACCCTGAAACTTGATTACTGGTGAGAGAGAGAGAGAGAGAGAGAGAGAGAGAGAGAGAGAGAGAGAGAGAGAGAGAGAGAGAGAGAGAGAGAGAGAGAGAGAGAGAGAGAGAGAGAGAGAGAGCACACACACACACACACACACACACACACACACACACACACACACACACACACACACACACACATGAAAAAAAATACAAACAAATAACAATACAGAAAAAGCATCGAGCACCGTCTGAATCATATCGCACACACCGCACACTGCCGGGTTGAGTGTGCTGCATGGCTGCTAAAGGAAGACTGCGTGGCTGAGCGTGGTGGTGTGTGGCGAGGGATGCACGTGAGGCAATGCAGAGTTCCCCAAGGCTCGGCTACCATGCATACCTCACCGCCACGATCATGTTTGGCACAGTAAAGCGGACGCCCTCAGGACCACATCTCAAGCATCAGGCCCTCAGCAGATGGAGTGAAAATGTAAGAGAGATATTTTAATGGTGGGAGGGATAGATAGAGTGGAGCTGAAGGGCGGGGAATAGGAAGAATACAATAAAACCACTGCATTCCAAGGTCGATGTGTGTCAGGATGAAACAGTCGATATATCACACACCTATTTCTTTACGAGATGTCAAAATTCAAGTCAAAATTCACCGTCCCTGGTCATGGCTGAGGGGATGAGAACGCTTACTACACAAGTTTCTCTCTCAGGTAATATTTACACTGGCAATCTGAAACTGTCCGTAACACACGTGACATGGACGGAGGAGGAAGCGAACAAGAATATGAATAATAATAGAATGTCCTTTCCTCGCACAGCTCACCTCAGGGAGATGCATAATGAAGCAATTTCTTGTTGTGATACTGACACTACTGGTCTTGCAGAGGTGAAGGAGAGAAGGGACCGCAGCAGATGAGGAGTGTGGGGAGGTGGCGATGAGGTAAAGAAGCTGGCACTCCTACACATACCAGTACATCCGCCATGTCTATTACAACATTGCACAACTTAACTCTGGAACACCCTGTTACATAAAGTTGAAGTGTACCATCACAGACCTGGAAGCTAAATCAATGGCATATGTCAATACACGGGGCAGCGCCGCCTCCTTGGGCTCCTCAATGTCACTTAAGACGTGAGCCTCGAGAGCCTTAAGAATCAGGCTGCCGCCCCCACATGGACGTCACCGGCCACCTGCTGGGCATCAAGCCCCAACCGCGCGAGGCAGCCGAGCTTCATCAAGAACAGGTGGATGAGGCACTGCTGCGAGGTGCCAACCAACCCCGCGCTGACCTCTGGAATGAAGGCTGGCTAACGGCGAAGGTGTCGCCGCTCCCTCCCCTCCTCCATAAAGCCACACGCGGCGCAGCTCCATCACAATCAGGGCCTCGCCCAGCGAGGTGGCAGCAGCAGAGGCCTGCAGGTGCCGTCTAGATAGCGGCTGCCCCAGTAAGGCAAGAGTCAACAAGGCAGTCACTACCTACACCCTCAGGCAGCTCCCCGCCTCCCCCACTTGTTGTTCCTGGACATGTCAAACACACCACCCTCTTAACAGCCTTTGTCCGACATTATGTTCAACAATATTCTCAATGGTAATTGTAACTGGAAGCTATATCGTGTTTTTACCTTCTTCATACTGTGGTATTTAATATTAGTAAATGCAGAGTTCTTGTTGTTGTAGAAGACATCCACATAATAGTAGTCAGGTATACAATAACGAACGAGACTCTGTAAAAGATGAGAGAGCGATAAGGAGTTACAGTTAGCTCAGCTGTCAGTACAGAAGAGAATGACTGGAAGGACAAAAGGGGATACAAAATATGCCTTACGAGAGGAGAAGAAAATTTTTAAATCTACATTCGTTTCAGAGCCGTAGATTAAAAGTGAATCTGATAAGGATGTTTATGTGGAAAATGGGACAAAACAAGGATGATATAAACAAAAAACTTACGATTAATAGTCAGGACAGGATCACTAATGTAACGGGTTTAAGCTAGATGAATTTAGATACAATGCAAAAAAATGGCAGAAACTGGTTCGCAAATAGATTAGTAGATGACTGGAGTAGAAACAGTAATCAGGTTCTTAGTGCCGAGCCAACACAGAGATTTAAGAGATTGGACAAATTTATGGATAGGGATAATAGGTGGATATGAGTAGGTAGGTTTTATAAAGAGATTGCAGCGTTTAGGCCTACTGGCTTTTGGAAGTTTCCGTTAGTCGCTTATGTTCTAAACACACACACACACACACACACACACACACACACACACACACACACACACACACACACACACACACACACACAGGGCAGGGTCGCCATTAATTCAGTAAGGCCGGTGGACAAGATTAGCGGGGCATTCTACTCAGGTCGCAATCGTTCTTAATGAATTGCCTATCGTCATCATTAGTCCATTAAATTTTTTTACAGCACTCACACTCTCTTCTCCTCTCCTCTTCCCGCCGCTGGACCTGACATCATATTTCCATTAACACTCACTGTGGCTCGACGTGTTCAGAAAGACGACAAACACGAACACAGACCACCGCTGAGTAAAGAGTTTATTGATTAAGTTATATGTTCAGTTTTGTCTTACTTGCAACCGTTCATTATTCTCATCATCACACACACACACACACACACACACACACACACACACACACACGCCTGACATCACAACTCCTATGGTTCAGTGTGTTGTGCTTAATCTACATAATGATACGTATTCCTTCACCACCACCACCACCATCACCATCACCACCAAGACTATTCCAGTATCGCCCTCCTATTGCTGCTACTGCTACACCTCCCTCTCCTCCTACAGGTAA
>NC_087157.1:2867500-2872500 GCF_035594125.1 Scylla paramamosain | reverse complement strand
ACTAGAAATTGAGGTTACTTTAATATTAGAAGGAACAGAAGAGGTAAAAGTTAGTGCAATATTGGAAGTAGTGAAAGTTGAAGTTACTGTAATACTGGAAAGAGGAGAAGAGGTCGTTAGTGTAATATTGGAAGTAATAGCAGAAGTTAAGGTCCGTGTAATATTGCAAGTAATAGAAGTTAAAGCTAGTGAAATATTAGAAGTAATAGAAAAGTTAACGCTTGTGGAATATTGAAAGTAATACAAGATAGCGTTAGTTCATTATTGAAAGTAATACGAATCAACATTACAGGAATCTTACAAGCAGAACAAGAATTTAAACTCAATGCAACTTTAAAAGCAAGAAAATAAAGTCGTAATAGAAAAAGAAATTTGTCAGAGCAATAATGGAAGTAACAAAAGAGACCACATTCTCCGCAATACATCAAATGAATAACTACAATTTCTCCCTAAACTCTGAATAATGACGTAACTTTTCAATTCAATTTCCCCTTGGAGGACCTAAATGACCTTCCACTGTGCTGCCCTATCTCTTCCAATCCTAGTTAGAGTGGAGTGGTGCAATCAGACAAGCCCAGGAAGGATCTAAGGGTCTGATGCTGTTTGTTACCCTCCCCTAATCCTGTCTAATCCCCAGGAAATGGACGGACGCCCCTGGAAGACATAATGCCGCATGGACTGGGATGACTGGAGGCTCTTGATGATACAGGAACCTGGAAAACTGGAACCTGGTATCTTTTGACATAAACCTCATTTACTTCCTTTCCAGGTTACCTCAGTCATTCTTCAGCCACACCCCTTGCAAGCTAATCTCACCACAGCTACCACGCCACACTCACCACAGCTACCACGCCACACTCACCAACATCCCACACACTAAACTCATCACACAGTTCATGCCACACTCAGTCATCTTCCACAACACACCCACCACACCATGAACGCCATACTTACCACAGTTATATACCACAATACACTCACCCAAACTATCCACACTACACTCAAATACACACACATCTTCCTCCCCATTACATCGTCACCACCTCTTTTCTCCCACCACCACCACCACATACACTCACTCCTCAATCACCACTCACCACCACTTTCGCTGACACCCGTAACAACACCAACTCATTAACCTGAGAACGAGAGGAGCCTGTTACTCATCACCACCACTACCACACCACCACTTCCACCACCATCACCGCCAGCAACAAACACACCTCAGGAGCCTCCTAAATCCACAGCAAGACGGCCAAGACCACCACCCCCACCACCCCCACCACCACCACCACCACCACCACTCCGCCTCATTTGGTTGCGAAGAAGATGAGGACTCGTCTGACTCACATGGGTAAAAATATCCGTGAAGGGAAGCACTGGAAGAAGAAGGAGGAGGAAGAGGAGGAGGAGGAGGAGGAGGAGGAGGAGGAGGAGGAGGAGGAGGAGGAGGAGGAGGAGGAGGAGGAGGAGTTGAGAAAATAGTAAGGAAAAGCTTGCATGATGTGAATATATATATATATAATATTTGTACACGTCCATTTCTAGCTGCCTGCCTGTCTGTCTGTCTGTCTGTCTGTCGGTGGGTAGGTTGTTCTCTCTCTCTCTCTCTCTCTCTCTCTCTCTCTCTCTCTCTCTCTCTCTCTCTCTCTCTCTCTCTCACACACACACACATTAATAATAGTGAGGTCGTAATTGAAAACACCACCTATTTTCTCTCCTCCGTGCCGTAACAACACTTCATGGCTATTAACTACAATGACGATGAGGAATGAAGATGGCGGTGATGGCGACGATAGAGGCGACGCACCACCACCAGAAACACTCAAAGGGTTGTAGGAGGGGACAGGAAGCCATTTTTTTAGTGTGACTATTGAACGCTGCCGTGGTCACACTCTTCACAAGGGCAGCAGTTTCCAGGCCGCCCTTCGTCTTTTTCACTGCTATGGTGTTTCGACATTCAGAATACTGAGAATTGTTTCCATGGAGAGAGAGAGAGAGAGAGAGAGAGAGAGAGAGAGAGAGAGAGAGAGAGAGAGAGAGAGAGAGAGAGAGAGAGAGAGAGAGTAGTTATTTTCTTTCTGTGCTATAAAACTATTCAAAAGACTCCAGTACAAATATGAATCCTTAAGAAAATGTAAGTGATAATGAGAATAAGATGTACAGCAATGACAGACATATCAGTGACTGGGTGACGTGTCTGGAGGAGCGGTAGGCACAGTCAGGCTGAACCACGAGTACCGTTTGCTGTTCGGTGTCCACTACAGGTTTATAAAATGGACAAAGACACGCGGGCGGGACTCATCATCTTAACAAGGCCGTGATGCACAACGAAATACACGTGTACCTAAGTGTGGTAAATAAGGATGTGTTCAGTAGATTTTACTTATTTATTTATTTATTTATTTTTTTTTTTTTTTTTATGTAAGGGAGGTTCTAGACAAGGGGTAGAAAAATTAGAAAAAAAGACCATTGAAGTAGGTTTTCTTAAGTGTAGTAAATGAGGTTATATTGAGTGTATTTTACTTATTACTTACCTTTTTTTTTTAAATAAGGGGATAAAAAACAAGTAGGAAGAAAAACAGGGCCAGAGAAGGAGCCAGTCCCATAACAGCTTACTTAACTCATCGCAACACACATATCCCTGCACCTCATCTTCACGTTACGCGCCAGAACGCACCAGTGGCAGGACAGGAGACAACCTCGAAGCGTAACATCAATCTTGTTACATGTTACGCATTTCTGTGACGATAACCCGTCCACACTGATACTTCTGTTGTTACGCGAAAGACTTACGTTACAGTGTTTTGTTCGCGTCTGTACCAGGATTTTCAAGTGAAAGTAAGGCCCGTATTCAGAAATGCTTTGCTCTCTCGCCACGGTTATTAGCAAGGGCCACATAGTAAAACTGCCGGGTTCTTAAGAGTGTTTCTCCTGTTAATGATGTAGAAATCTTATCAATCTATCAGTAGTATGGTAAAAACACCCTTAAGAACTCGTGTAACTTCAACTAGAGGCTTTTGAATGCAGTTTTTTAATGTACTTTTTGTAGTTTTGAATGTAGCCTTTGAATGTGGCGTGGAGGTGCTGAAGAATACTGCCCTAAATACCGAACAGCAAGACATTGAGGTCCTCACCAGACTTAGATCTAAATTACTGTACAGTGTTAGCATTGGAAAGAGAGGCAAAAGACAACAGTACAAAACAAAAAAAAATATGTAATCTTTGGTTAATTTAGAGCTGGAAAGACAGGAAAAAAGGTTACATAAGAATAAACAGATGTAATTGATGGCTAATATTATTCTTTAAGAGGTGACCTTTGCTACCTCTGCTGCTCACCTGCCACCTGCTATCGTCCCCCTGTTACCTGTACACGTCCTGCCGCAACTAGGCGAGTTTATGATAATGCAAACACGGCCTTGAACAGCTTGCATGAGATAAAGTACATGAGAATTAGTGATAAAAAATGCAATTAAGATGGATGACTGTGAAAAAGCTGCCACTTCACATTTATGATCTGTTTATGTGAAAGTGCGCAATTGTTCTTGTGTCATGGATACGATGAGAAGGAAAAGTAATAATTCGTGTTCTTGTACTCTTTTAATATCAAGTGTATTTTGTAGCAGGTATTAATGGGACAGTGTTCATCCATTTAAAAGCATGGACGTACTACATAAAATACACACGGTAGCTTGTGGCATTAATGCATTAGATATTTGCACCACAAGGATCAAATAAACATAATAACTAACAAGAGATGAAAAAAATAAATAAATAAAGTAAAGGAAACGAGGATAATAGCAAAAAAAAAAAATGCAGAGGAATAAAGACAAAAAAGAAACACAAATTAACAAAAATCATAAACCAAAAAACTTAACAAATAAAAAAAAAAGTGAAGACAAAAAATTATGAGGAAAAAATACTGAGCGAATTATATAAAAAAATAAATAAATACAAAATAACGAGGAAAATCGAGTGAGAGAAAAAGAAAGATCAAAAGAAAAGAGTCAGACAAGTAGAGCGTCAAAAACAAATAACTCCAAACCCCCCCCTCTCTCTCTCTCTCTCTCTCTCTCTCTCTCTCTCTCTCTCTCTCTCTCTCTCTCTCTCTCTAGAAGCTGGACATCGTGGCCCTTCACCCCTTCTACTACACTACTCTCCGTCCCTCCCTCCCTCCCTTCCCTTCCTCTATAACATCACTCAAAGGAGGAGGAGGAGGAGGAGGAGGAGGAGGAGGAGGAGGAGGAGGAGGAGGAGGAGGAGATCAAAGGCCCTCAACTTTAAGTCTTGTACAGCGGCGTGACGTCCTGCCCTGACAATGCACCTCTCTCTCTCTCTCTCTCTCTCTCTCTCTCTCTCTCTCTCTCTCTCTCTCTCTCTCTCTCTCTCTCTCTCTCTCTCTCTCTCTCTCGACTAGGCCTCCTCTCACTCTCGCACTCATCACCTATTGTGCGAGTTTATTTTTCTCTTCTCCTTCCTCAAGCGTGTGTGTGTGTGTGTGTGTGTGTGTGTGTGTGTGTGTGTGTGTGTGTGTGTGTGTGTGTGTGTGTGTGTGTGTGTGTGTGTGTGTGTGTGTGTGTGTGTGTGTGTGTGTGTGTGTGTGTGTGTTGATGTTTATGTATGGGCGTGTTCATGTGTACGTTTTGCATGTGTAAGTTAAACAGTATCGCCACTTAGGGATTTTTTTTCTCGCGCCTACATGTGTGTGCGTGCGTGTCTGTTAGAGGAGGTTAAGCGTGTGTATGTGTTTTGCGAGGGGGGGAAGAGAGAGAGAGAGAGAGAGAGAGAGAGAGAGAGAGAGAGAGAGAGAGAGAGAGAGAGAGAGAGAGAGAGAGGGCGTGACCTGAAGTGTAGCCTCGCTGTACACCAGTGAAGGAGGAGGAGCAGGAGAAGGAGGAGGAGACGAAAAAGAAGAAAATGAGGATGATGATCATGATGAAGAAGAAGAAGAAGAAGAAGAAGAAGAAGAAGAAGAAGAAGAAGAAGAAGAAGAAGAAGAA
>NC_087157.1:2840000-2865000 GCF_035594125.1 Scylla paramamosain | reverse complement strand
AGAGTTTTACGGAGAATCTACATCTTAATAAAATAAACTAAATAATATCCTATCACTTAGAAACAACAACAACAACAACAACAACAACAACAACAATAACAAAACAACGTCAACAAAAATAAACACGAAATTTACATAGAAGCGGCAACAACGAAAACTTTACAAATAAGAAAGATTGTCAACTCCACCTAACCAAACCAAACCAAACCAAACTCTCCAGCGGTGTTTAGTATTACTCACAATGGCCAAACATTCCTACTGCAGAGGTTCAACGGTGGAAATCCTGCGGTGATATTATGCTGCTGTCAGTGCGGCGGCGGCAACAACTTCCTACACTGCTGCGTTGGATTCAGGGCGGGGCGCGGTGGAGGGACGGGGAGCAGAAGTAAAGGAAGGAAGAGAGAGAGAGAGAGAGAGAGAGAGAGAGAGAGAGAGAGAGAGAGAGAGAGAGAGAGAGAGAGAGAGAGAGAGGGAGGAAGAAGCAAAGGATAAAGCGAGGAAGAGCTGTGTGTGGAGTGAGGGTATGCAAAGGCGTGTGAGGGTGTCAAATGAAGCATAGGGAAGAGTCCAGTCTGAATCTCTGTCTGCATCTTACCGCCTTACATGTTTGACTGTTTAAAATATGACTTAAAAGATGTGAATTCGCAACAGTACATTACTTTTATCTCTCCTTCCTTATCTGTCTGTTTACATGGCCGTCTTGCTGCCCGCCTGCATGTCTGTCTGTCTGTCTGTCTGTCTGCTTCCCTGTACGCAGCCTACTTGTCTGTGTGTCTGCTACCTGTTTTTTCATTCTTCTGTCTCTGTCTGTCTTCCTTTCCTCCATCCATGTCTCTTGTCTGCCTGTCTACCAGCTGGAATATATGTTCGTATGTCTGTAAGAAGAGAACAAATCTAAGCACTTATATAAAAATCAACCATTTGTCCTCCTCAGGTGTCCAAAGGTACACCAGCCCACTTGTCCTCTAGGCGGCCCAAGTAAGTGTCCCTCCATCCCTCTGTCCGCCCGTCCCTCCACCTGCCTCATTGCTCATGTGTACTGATTCCAATCTATAGAATTTACTTACCGTCACTTCACAAGCCTTCACTCGGAAACGTAGCTATATATTAATGCAATCATGTTGAGTCCATATATCCTTATTTCTTATGTTGTTAGTGCTGAGACATTAGGGAGCTTTAAGAGAAGATTGGACAGATTTATGGATGGGGATGATAAGTGGAAATAGGTAGGTATACTTCATACAGGGACTGCCAAGTGTAGGCCTGTTGGCTTCTTGCAGCTTCCCTTATTTCTTATATTCTTATCCTTCCCAAGCGCCCTTCCTTCCAGCTTGTACACGTGTCCAGGGTTCTAAACTGTCACCACTGTTAAGTTGTCGCCTGAATGAAACTCTTGCAGCCTGGATACCTAACATAGCATTCCAAACAAAATACTTGGATGACAAAATCACCGACCGATATTTTTCCTTCTGCACCCAGACACTCGCGGTAATGTTCGATTTATGGCAGGTGACGGTGTTACTTACACTGTTGTCGCAACTTTGCAGCGTTGCGTCGAGTGTTGTGTTGAATGTTCCGAAAAGAAAAATAGCAACCTTGACTCGGAAAAAATGCTGTGCTGGCAATATTTCTGAAGGCGTTCGCTCTCTGATTTTTCTCCTTTCTGTGACGTGCGAGTTTGAAAGTTTAAAATTATGTCGCTTCCGAAACTTTACTTTTACGTCCAACTACTTATTTTTGGTATTTCATTGTTCCTGGGCAAAACAAATATTTCAGACTTATTTTTATCGTAAGCTTGTGTGTTTCAGCTCGATTTAAACAGAAACAAATTGTAAAACAGACACAAAAGGAAAAACTCCAGTGAACTTTACTTATCCTGGGACGCAGCGACAAACAAGCAAAAAATAAATATTACTTTAAAAGTTAAAATCATGAAGCTGCCTGAGAATGCCCTAAATACACACACACACACACACACACACACACACACACACACACACACACACACAGGTTTGGTGGGCGTGTGATTTGTGAGTGTCCGGAACATCCCAGGGGGGCAGCGCGCCGAGAAATATTATGGCTGCACACACACACCACCACCACCACCACCACCACCACCACCACCGCCACCGCCATCACCGCCACAACAAACATGTAATTATCTACACCAGTTCTGAGCCGTTTTTGGCGGAACTGGTTTATGAAATGACTTATTGATGGATGCAGGTAATAACTAACCGAGAGGAGGATAAGAGTTAGGGGATCAGTACGATATTTGTGAGACAGGTGCGCCCCGCCTCGCACCTCTGAATGAGGGCAGGTAATTCCATAGTCATTTACACAAAGCATATCAAAGGAAAGGTCAACATGAGATACTGTAACGACTTGACAAGTGTGTGTGTGTGTGTGTGTGTGTGTGTGTGTGTGTGTGTGTGTGTGTGTGTGTGTGTGTGTGTGTGTGTGTGTGTGTGTGTGTGTGTGTGTGTGTGTGTGTGTGTGTGTGTGTGTGTGTGTGTGTGTGTGTGTGTGTGTGTGTGTGTGTGTGTGCGTGCGTGCGTGCATACCACCACCACGCAGTATATGCAGCCGACAGAGATAAGTGGAGAAAGTTGAGGGAGGCTTTTGTCCTGTTGTGGACTCATAGAAACACACACACACACACACACACACACACACACACACACACACACACACACACACGTACTCTCTCTCTCTCTCTCTCTCTCTCTCTCTCTCTCTCTCTCTCTCTCTCTCTCTCTCTCTCTCTCTCTCTCTCTCTCGGCACCGCTGGCACACAACTGTACTGCACACACGTAAGGTCATTACCTTCACCGTCACCTGTAAATAAGAGGCAGGTTTTCACCAAGACGAAAACCACAAACCGATCAGGAAAAATAAACAAAAAATCAGAGACAGTAGCCTTGGCATCCACCGCGCTGACCAGGAATCTTGAGAAAATATATTTACAGAAAAGAGAATATCATGCGAAAGCCACACTCGCCTACACGCGTGCTGGACAGCATAGAAGAAAACGGCAACCACCCATTGCAAGCATTTATGGAAACTGGAATTACGGAAGGAAACGATCGGGGAAGCAACTGAGAACAATCAAAATACAATCTATACTGGCTGCCACACACACACACACACACACACACACACACACACACACACACGGTGATTACAACACTTCTCTTCACTCCTACAGAAGCAGGCGGCGGCGAGGGAAGCACAACAAGACGCTGAGGCTCCTCCCACACAGGCTTTCTAACACACACCTCACAGATGAACAAGTCCCGCCTCCTCATTCCCCGTGCACACACTTATGATTGGTGAACGCTGTGAAGGAAGGCATGTGACTCCTGGCGGCTCAGAGGAATGGGCGTGGCTTGCTAACTTAACACAAAAGGATCATTGATTAAAATAAAGCGACTTTTCTTCTCATGGCTCAGAGGAAGGTCCATGTGGTGCTTATTTTTTTTTTTTTTTTTCTATATATATATTTCTTAATGATCCCTGGGGTGACGAGCATGTACGTCCACACACGCACTACCTGCCGAAGAGAGAAAAACACATTAGATATCCGCACAGACGCTGGACACAAGGAAGTAAAGGAAGAGAAGTTACCAGGAGGATAGATGGAAAATAGTGCAAAAAAAAAACACAAGATATCGGTAAAAGTATAAGTCTCTCAGTCTCTCTCTCTCTCTCTCTCTCTCTCTCTCTCTCTCTCTCTCTCTCTCTCTCTCTCTCTCTCTCTCTCTCTCTCTCTCTCTCTCTCTCTCTCTCGCCCACACAAGTAATAGGAATAATGTAATACTAGACAATAATTCTTCCTCAAAATTCACGGGCCTTCCAACACAATAACACAATACGCACAGTCGGCGAGGCTCAGCACAAGACACGCACAGAAGCACCGAAGCGTAAAATTAAGTGGCGTGATTTTTCATAGGATAAAACTTTCAGATTCCTACATCAGGCCATCAGAAAATTGAGAAAGGAGAGAGAGAGAGAGAGAGAGAGAGAGAGAGAGAGAGAGAGAGAGAGAGAGAGAGAGAGAGAGAGAGAGAGAGAGACGCAGACAGGCAAGCAGCAGGCAGGCAGACACATTAAAGACAGCCAGACAAAGAAAGACAGACAGGAAAACAGACAGACAGAGACAGACAGGGACAAGGTACACAAGTAGACAACCAGACAGGCAGAGACACAGACATATACAGGTAAACATTAAGAGAAAGAGACGAAAACACACACACACACACACAGACACACACACGAAAACTCAACCAACCCAATACAGAATATAAATCTTAGCCGAAAAAGAGAAAAGCAGTGGATGGGAAAGATTAGGAGGCACTGAAGAAACTAATGTGACAGGAGGCGTCATCATCCCTTTCTGCCTCCTTCCATCAGCGCTCCCCACCCACATCGCCTCCCCAATAACCAATACTCACTAACACCTGCGTCTCTCCCGCCGCACGCCCACGGGACATTAAGATCGAGGCTGTTCCTTTCATGTTTTAATTCTTTCTCTTCCTCAAGGTCACATTAAACAATCCCTGAAGCTCTGTAGCACTTATAGGATTAGTTGTATCTTGTAGATTGTGAGTGGAAGGGAAAAGGTTATCTACAAATTCACTTATTGAAAAATATATATAATAAAAAATAGCAGTAAAAGAAAACAAGGAAATCAATATCTCAAATCAAGAAAACGAAAAAAAAAAAAGAAATAAGGAAAGAACAAATGAGTTATTGTATTATAATGTTCTGGTATCATAAAGTCCTCTTGTTATTACTCCTCACGGTTGTCAGAATGGCCGCATCTGGCTGGACAATACGGGAGGGAAGATTTAGAGGAAGACTCTCTCGATACTGAAAGGAAGGTATTCGTGGCGATCGAGGACACTGCTGGCAGGTAAGACTGATGATGGAAAGACGGTAAGAGGGAAGAAGAGGAAGGAATAAAGAGATTGAGAAAGATAAAAAGACAAGAAGAAAGAAGACAGACAGAGATAAATGAAGAAAAAAAGGAAGGAAATAAGGAATGAAAGACAAAAGAAAGAAAAATGATAAAAAGGAATGCAGGAAGAAAAAGAACTATTTACTTGCACTAAGTTACATTAGACAGAAGTATAAAACCGAATCACCTGTTTAATTTGTTTCCCCTTAGACCAATTAAACATAACAACACTAACACGACAGGAACTAAACGATTTGACCTACAAGTACCAGTAAATCGTGCCATGTTGCCAAGCTTAAGGAAAACGCATATCATTCAAAGGCTTAGGTTAGGTTAAGTTAGGTTAGGTTAGGTTAGGTTAGGTTAAGTTAGGTTAGGTTAGGTTAGGTTAGGTTAGGTTAAGTTGGGTTAGGTTAGGTTAGGTTAGGTTAGGTTAAGTTAGGTTAGGTTAGGTTAGGTTAGGTTAGGTTAGGTTAGGTTAGGTTAGGTTAGGTTAGGTTAGGTTAGGTTAGGTTAGGTTAGGTTAGGTTAGGTTAGGTTAGGTTAGGTTAGGTTAGGTTAGGTTAAGTTAGGTTAGGTTAGGTTAGGTTAGGTTAAGTTAGGTAGGTTAGGTTAGGTTAGGTTAGGTTAAGTTAGGTCAGGTTAGGTTAGGTTAGGTTAGGTTAGGTTAGGTTAGGTTAGGTTAGGTTAGGTTAGGTTAGGTTAAGTTAGGTTAGGTTAGGTTAGGTTAGGTTAGGTTAGGTTAGGTTAGGTTAGGTTAGGTTAGGTTAAGTTAGGTCAGGTTAGGTTAGGTTAGGTTAAGTTAAATTAGGTTAGGTTAGGTTAGGTTAGGTTAAGTTAGGTTAGGTTAGGTTAGGTTAGGTTAGGTTAAGTTAGGTTAGGTTAGGTTAGGTTAGGTTAAGTTAGGTTAGGTTAGGTTAGGTTAGGTTAAGTTAGGTTAGGTTAGGTTAGGTTAGGTTAGGTTAAATTAGGTTAGGTTAGGTTAGGTTACGTTAGGTTAAGTTAGGTTAGGTTAGGTTAGGTTAAGTTAGGTTAGGTTAGGTTAAGTTAAGTTAGGTTAGGTTAGGTTAGGTTAAGTTAGATTACGTGGAATGATCTTAAGGCAAAAGTCATGTTAAGGATCAATAGACAACGGTATTAACTAAAGGAACCACAGAAATTACTGAACTTAACCCAAGGAATGTAGAAGTAATCGGACTGACCAAAGGGAGGTTAATTTTGTGTTTCTTGCCGAATAAACAACAGACGTGAATGGCGGAAAGGTAGAGACGAAAAGAAGGTACAGAAACAAAAGAGAAAGAGGACCTGGGAAGAAAGGAGAGAAGCGGGAGCAATTAGAAAACGTGAAAGTCATCTAGATAACAAATTGCGAGGAGGAGGAGGAGGAGGAGGAGGAGGAGGAGGAGGAGGAGGAGGAGGAGGAGGAGGAAGAGGAAGAGGAAGAGGAGCAGGAGGAGGAGTGACACCAGCGGCCCTCAGCGATAAGAAGAACCCAACTCCATCGAGGAGGAAAAATGTAACTGTAGGGAGATAAGTTTCAGGTGAAGCCCGAGCCAGTGTTAACCCGTTTTCACCTGTGTGGAGGAGGAGGAGGAGGAGGAGGAGGAGGAGGAGGAGTACTTATATGACCTGTCCAAGAGAAGAAGGTTTAAGCTATACTTAACACTCGTATATTTACATGTTTGTTGTTGTTGTTGTTGTTGTTGTTGTTGCGTTTGACTTTTCGTATTTCAAAAATTATCTCAGACTAGAATAGAGTTAAGTAAGGCTGCTTCTCTTCTTCCCTCCATATCCCTTTCTTCCAAGAGTTGTTTCCACGTTTAATTTATTATCTTCCATATTTCTTCGCCTTTCGTGATTATATTTTGTTTTCCTTTGTATTCCTTTTCATCTGCATTCTGTCCATCCTTCTAATGTAAGAGTTAATCAAAGCCTGTACTCCTACACTGGCAATTTCCGTCAGCCTTACAATCTTCTCTCCACCCAATCTTTCTGCTTACTTCCCCTCCACATGTCTCAATCACACGCTCCACCAATCACCGCTTTCTTCTTTCATTCTCTCCCCAACGCATCTATCATCTTTCCTTTCTATCCTCTTTCATTGCCACTCTTTCATTGCCCCTCCTAATTAGTCCCTTCCACACTTTAACTTAAGATATCATCGTTATTAAAAGCATTACCATCATTTGTCATTCATTATATTCATTTCCCACCACTTAAATTTTCCTTATCAATGCAGAATAAAAGCAGCGATTCTTCATATTCACCACAAACTCGTGCTATAATTGAACCCTGATTATGACAAGAGAGTTTTGTATATGTCTGTCTGTCTGCCTCTCCCAACCCCCACCTCTCTCTCTCTCTCTCTCTCTCTCTCTCTCTCTCTCTCTCTCTCTCTCTCTCTCTCTCTCTCTCTCTCTCTCTCTCTCTCTGAAGCTACCCTCCAAGGAATCAAAAGGTTCTTGTACCAGTATGTTCACCTGAAATCTGCGCTCATACCGGAGAATTTCGCCTAAACTCACCGTCACACCCACTCACCCCTCTGCACCTATCTTCACCCCTCCGCACCCCGCCACACCTCACCCGTACACCTTCCGCGCACACCTCACCCCTCCACACCCTCCTCGCACACTCCTATCTCGCCTCGCATCGGCTAAGCACACGGAAAACGATGCCTCGTGTCTGTCAGAGTTCATAAGCACGAAAATGAAAATGGGATGAAAGAAAAGGTGTAAGGGGAAAAGAGAGAGAGAGAGAGAGAGAGAGAGAGAGAGAGAGAGAGAGAGAGAGAGAGAGAGAGAGAGAGAGAGGAAAAGGTTGTATTAGTTCATGATTGCCTGGATGAAGAAAGGATGGAACAGGTCCGTCCGTGTGTGTGTGTGTGTGTGTGTGTGTGTGTGTGTGTGTGTGTGTGTGTGTGTGTGTGTGTGTGTGTGTGTGTGTGTGTGTGTGTGTGTAAGAGAGAAAAGTAAAACCAGAACAGGAGAAAGAGAATTATCATGAACTGAAAACCTGTCTGGAAATCTAAAATCCTGGAAACACCTTACACACACACACACACACACACACACACACACACACACACACACACACACACACACACACACACACATTTGCCGCTTTATTATTGCCTGGAATTCTACATTTTTATCAGACTTCCTCCTCCTCCTCTTTTTATCTTTTTTTCTTCGCTTCGTTCTTATACATTTTTTTTTTATTATTATTATTCTGGACCTCCTCCTCCTCCTCCTCCTCCTCCTGTTTTTTTTTCTTTCTTTCTCTCTCTCTTTTTTATCTAATTTTCTTTTCTTGTTCAAATGTTTTCTTCTTCTTCTTCCTCTTTTCTTTTCATTTTTCTTCGGTATTCTTCATTCTTCTCATCCTCATCATCACATTCTTCTACTACTACTACAACAACAACAACTACTACTACTACTACTACTACTACTACTATTACATAATCTCCACTGCTTCATTTTCCTCCTCTTGGTCTTCCTCCTCCTTCGTTCCTCCCACCATCATAATCACCATCAACACAAACGTAACGAAACCTGCAACTCCTTCTCTTTCTCTTCCTCTTCATCTTCATCACCATCCGCTTGGGTTACTATGCTCCTCCTCCTCCTCCTCCTCCTCCTTCTCTTCCTCTTCCTCCTCCCCTTCCTACTCCTCCGGGTGTGGTTGTAAGTGGGCGTGAGATAAGCTATGAAGACCTGCCAGCCATCGCGTTTAAGGGCGGCATAGCTAAATAATTAATGATGGTGAATAAGAGAATGAGATAAGGAGTAATTAGTTGATGGAGAGAGAGAGAGAGAGAGAGAGAGAGAGAGAGAGAGAGAGAGAGAGAGAGAGAGAGAGAGAGAGAGAGAGAGAGAGAGAGAGAGAGAGAGAGAGAGAGAGAGAGAGAGAGAGAGAGAGAGAGAGAGAGAGAGAGAGAGAGAGAGAGAGAGAGAGAGAGAGAGAGAGAGAGAGAGAGAGAGAGAGAGAGAGAGAGAGAGAGAGAGAGAGAGAGAGAGATTTGCTCGTAGATGGTTGTTGAAAATACTAGGGAATGAAAAATTAAATAAAGAACAAGAAAGTAACTTGGAAAACAGAAAAAAATATCAGGAAGAGTAAAGAAAAGTGGAGGAATCACAATAAAAGTAAATTATATACGTTGCCAAATACTTATGAGGAAGAGAGTAAACAGAAAATCTCTCTCTCTCTCTCTCTCTCTCTCTCTCTCTCTCTCTCTCTCTCTCTCTCTCTCTCTCTCTCTCTCTCTCTCTCTCTTGTAATACTTCATATATTCTTGGCAAATCTCTTAATCTAACACACACACACACACACACACACACACACACACACACACACACACATCTATTGGTCAGTACGTACTTAAGGCAAGTTTGCGTCTGTTCATGCGTATGTACTTGAATATAAGGTTTGGGGAACATTCTGAGGACATTGCTTGAATCAGGAAGGAGGAGGAGGAGAAGGAGGAGGAGGAGGAGGAGGAGGAGGAGGAGGAGGAGGAGGAGTGAAAGTATTATTATTTCTGCTACACTAGAAAAAAGGTTAACACACACACACACACACACACACACACACACACACACACACACACACACACAAAACACTAAACCGTCATTTGCTACTCATCATATACTTACAATGTGTGTGTGTGTGTGTGTGTGTGTGTGTGTGTGTGTGTGTGTGTGTGTGTGTGTGTGTGTGTGTGTGTGTGTGTGTGTGTGTGTTTAACCAGAGCGACAGGTAACTGATGGGGTTAGCTTGGGGGGGAGGGGAGGGAGAGGAAGATGATAAAAGACGCCGGTAGGTGGAGAGGTGGAGAGGGTGGGTGGAGAAATGGAGGAAGGGGTGGTGGGAGACGAGAGGGGAGGGGAGGGCCAATGGGAGAGGAGAGAGAGAGAGGGGAGAGAGAGAGAGAGAGAGAGAGAGAGAGAGAGAGAGAGAGAGAGAGAGAGAGAGAGAGAGAGAGAGAGAGAGAGAGAGAGAGAGAGAGAGAGAGAGAGAGAATTACACTACCAATAATAACTACAAGACGATGATGATGATGATGAGGCAGAGAGTAAAAATGAAGGAGCCGATGATGATGATGATGAAGATGAGTGATGATGGTGATGGGGAGATGGAGATGAGGGCGTGACTGAACACTCGGGCCGCCACCACCACGCTAACGAAGATGTGAGGGATGGTGATGAGAGTGTGTGTGTGTGTGTGTGTGTGTGTGTGTGTGTGTGTGGGTGGGTGGGGAGAAACGGCAGGTGAGGTATTATTTCTCACCATTCCTGCATTAATTATTCAGGACAGGTGTGGTGATGGTGGCTTGCGTGGTAATTAATAGAATGATTAGTGGATAATTTAATGCATTGATAATCTGGTCCTTGGTCTTTCGAAATTTATGTCTTACCGGTGTTAATAACTGTTAGATAGATAGATAGATAGATACATACATACTCGTACATATACATAGACAGATTGATAATAATATGGATAGAATACTAAAAGAAAGAAGCAGAATTTTCCTAGTACAAGAAAGACAAAAAATAGAAAAAGAAAGAATGAAAGAAAAAGGAAGATACAAAGAGAAAAAGAAAAGAAAGAGAAAACGAGAGAGAACGGAAGAACAAGATAAAGAAAGGAAAAATACCAAAAAAAAATAGTTACACCAAATCTAACCCAACGAGTGGACAGTAATTTCAACTCTCTCTCTCTCTCTCTCTCTCTCTCTCTCTCTCTCTCTCTCTCTCTCTCTCTCTCTCTCTCTCTCTCTCTCTCTCTCTCTCTCCACGCACCATTGCACCTCCAAACACGGGATCATAACAAACACCAACTTGACAAAACTTTCACTTGATTTACACACGGGAAGAAAAAATAAACAGAGTAATTTAAACCTTTGCCCGCAGAGACAGAGAGAGAGAGAGAGAGAGAGAGAGAGAGAGAGCACTTAAGGCACACAGTCACAAGATCTTATACATGGCTTCCCTGTGAACATTACGTGAATATATTAGACGAAGGTCCTCGCCTCGCCTCAGAGTGCTCCACGTACGAGGCTTTTGATGGGGATGAAAGCACGCAGCTCAAGTGAGGAGCGGAGGCGTGGAGGAAGCACTAATTCCAGCCAAGGTGCGGGACGAGAGCCTGTGCTGGATTAATAGTGGTTGGTGCTGGTATGTTCTTGAGGAGAGGAGGAGAAGAAGGAGGTGGTAAGGAGAAGATAAGGAGAAGGAGAAGGAGAAGGAGAAGGAGGAGAAGGAAGAGAAGGAGGACAGGAGAAGAAGAAGAAAAAAAGAAAAAGAAAAAAAAGAAAAATTAAATGGGTAAGTGAAAGGCTAAGTCACCGTAACAGGGAGATCATAACATGCCACGGTGACAAAAAAGGAAGAGAACGAAGAGAACGACGAATAAATCTAGAATGACGCAGTGATTGGACAGTGTACCATAGAACGAATACAACAGAAGCTACAGTTTGAAGACCTAACGATCCTTGGCGATACATGGACACCAACCAACTGAAACGTATCATGCAGAGAGAGATGGAGATGTAAAGTGATAAAAAAATAAATAAATAAATGTCTGGCCTCGCAATAACTAAGAAAATAAGACGCAAAATATAAAATAGCATAAAAAAATACTAATAATGTTAACATGAAAGGTGATAAGAAACACAGAAAAGTGGAAAAAAAACAGGAATAAGCAAAGCAACGTATCAGGAAACAACAAACCAATCACGTATCAGGAAACAGTGGGAAGAGGAAACAGAGGGAGAGGATGGAGGAAGAGAGAGGGCAGAGAGTTAGGGAAGAGGTGAGTGGTAGAGCAGCCAGTCATTCATCCCTAAACCCACGCCCAGGAGGAGGCGAGTGGGGAGAGGTGGGCTGAGCTAAGCAAGGGGGAGTGGAGAGAGGGTGAGGCCACAAGACATCCCCCGAACCCACATGCACCTCCCAAGCCACACATTAGCCGGCATCACTCCCAAGGCGCCTTCTCCATACGCACGAGTTACCGCCTCCCTCTAATTGGAAGGGGAGTGCTTACGGCTCATACCTTCATGATTTGCCACCAGTAATCTCCACCCGCTGTCCCGCACCGCCCTCCAGGTAAGCATCGCCGCTGAATTACAACCCAGATGCAAAAGACTGACGGTCGTGTGTTTTTTTTTTCTTTTCTTTTTTTCTTCATCTTCCTCTTCCTCTTTACCAGAATAAGATGATCATTGAGGGTTTTTAGTTACGGTTATTTGATTTTCTCTCTCTCTCTCTCTCTCTCTCTCTCTCTCTCTCTCTCTCTCTCTCTCTCTCTCTCTCTCTCTCTCTCTCTCTCTGTTCTCCTTTTTTTACAGGAACAAGATCATCACGCTTGCTTTTTATGAGTTCTTTTTTATCCCTCCCACCTCTCTCTCTCTCTCTCTCTCTCTCTCTCTCTCTCTCTCTCTCTCTCTTCAATACAAAGAGTGGCAGTTGCTTTTTCTTCTTTTTTACTAGAACAAGATCATCGCGTTGGGTTCTTTACGATTTTTTTTTACCCCTTCTCCACACAAACTCTCTCTCTCTCTCTCTCTCTCTCTCTCTCTCTCTCTCTCTCTCTCTCTCTCTCTCTCTCTCTCTCTCTCTCTCTCTCTCCACCACAGACGCCTCCACTATACCATTCACCCCTTCCATCTCCACTACCAGTTTAAGGACACTCATGCATCGACGCTATTTTAATCCATCAAGTACATAAAGATAAGACCATTCCATCTCTATCCACCTAACTGTTCTTACTTTTGTTGATTTTTCCTCTTTTTTTCACTACTTTAATGGTACTTCTAAATCTAACAATTCTCTTTTAATTCATTCATTTTTATTCGTACTGTTTTGCACTTTTCTCATTTCTAGTATCTTCTTTTCCCCTTCCATATAACAGCAGGAGGACAAATGATTCACTAAGAGAGAGAGAGAGAGAGAGAGAGAGAGAGAGAGAGAGAGAGAGAGAGAGAGAGAGAGAGAGAGAGAGAGAGAGAGAGAGAGAGAGAGAGAGAGAGAGAGAGAGAGAGAGAGGGGTGATGTTCCTTGGTCGCCGGCGTCATACACAACATTTTGGTAAGGAAAGGCGTACACCATTTCATTTCTTTTTTTTCCATGTTGCAGTAGTTCGATGCAAAATACGTGAAGATAAAGCTATTCTATCTCTGTCCATCCATTGTTCAACTTCTCACACTTGCCCACCTTTACCTCTCCATCACCCTCTTTGTCCATTCATCTTGCATTCCTTTACCTCTCCATCAGTGTGTGTGTACATACGTGTGTGCCACTAGATGTGATAGTTGATGTGACATTCATTGGCTTTAAATGTTATAAAAACGACAAATATCTTCATCTGCTTCATCTGTTGCACTGAGTTTTACATACCACTTTTACCATGCCGTCCTACTTCGGTGGAAACTGTACTTAGCACGAATAAAACACTGAATTAAGTCGAACACAAGTAAACAGGACTGTACTGAAGACCACGACCAGTGATGCATACACACACGGCCTGGCACTCCCCTAAAGGCGCCACACATTGCAAAAGGACACACCTCAGTAACCGCCACGCCTCCTGACGCTGCTGGAATCAATCTCGTTGCATTCTAATTGACAAGTGACACCGAAGTGCATTCAGGACCAGGTAGATCACATCGCGACTGGTATCCTTTCAAGTAAACCAGGGGACATAAACCAGTCCACGGCGCGCCCGGCATATCTAGCAGCCTCCAATAAAATCCTCGTTAACCTCGCCGGCCGATCAAGCACGCCAGTCTCGCCACGCATCGTACTGGGGGCATCACTGGCTTATCTTGAACCTGTACTTCCTGCTCCTGCTGCTGCTGCTCCTCCTGCTACTCCTCTGCCTGCCTGCCTGCCTCACTGCCTGCTGATAAACGTGGCCATTTGCTATTCACCGTGCGCTCAAGTTTCCTGGCCTGTCCTCCACCGACAAGTATAAACAAGCAAATAAGTAAGTAAATAACTATATAAATAAGTAAATAAATGATGAACAAACGAAATCAGTTAATAAATACTAAATAAAAACAAATGCAAAAAAAACGAAAAAAGTTTAATATTTTAGGAAGTATTTCAGTAAGAATTTATTTAAAGAACTATTGTACAAAAATTAAGTGTTTAAGATATTGTACCACTCTTCTTCTATTACTGCTTTAAATTACAAGGAGGAAATACACAAGTCATCGTCCCAGAACTGTGAGAAGGAGACGCCAGGGTATCTATTACACTGAGATGCTAAAGACGAATATGCGAGTGAGTGAAAGGGGCGCACCTGTACTCCCTCCAAGCCAATCAGGAGAGAGCTGCCGCAGAGCACTGCAATAAACGCCGAACAAATGAGTCAAGATATCAGGTAATATTTTTAAGCCAAGTTAAGACGAATATACAAGTCTTGGTCAGCCAGTCTTATGCACCTGCACCCTGAAAACTTTCCTCGCTAACCTCCCACCAAAAGAAAAAATAAATAATAACTCATTAAACGCAATACAAAGGAGATCCCAGCTACTTTTTACATTAAGAGGCAGGAGAGGACATTCGAGTTTAGGGAGCCAGTCTTATACTTCTGCTCCTTAACTTTAGCTTCTCCCTCCACAAATAATGTACGAGCTGCCTCTGATATTAGTGCGCGCTTTACAAATGCCAAGAGATATAAGCTAACTTTTGAATTAAGATGCTAGAGACGAATACACAAGTCAGAGAAGCTAGTATCACCTACCTGTGCCCAAAACTTATACCCTAAACAAACCAGTTGCGAGGTGTCTCAGAGATTAGCAAACTCTCTACGAAGACGTGAAGTTACGAATTAACTTTTGTATTAAGACGCTAAAGAGGAATATACAAGTCTGGGAAGCTAGTATTTTGAACCTGTATCCCTAATATTTTCTCACCCAAAACAATCAGGCAAGAAACGTCACATACCTCAGCAGTAAACACAACACAGGGGCGTGAAGAAACCTGTTAGCATTTTGCATGAAAAAATTAGACAAGACATACGAGTCTTAGAAGGCAATTTTATGCACTAGCACCAAACATTAGGCATTCCAACCAGGTAAGAACTCTAATACATTGTTCACCTACTCCTCACCATCCCTCACCGCACCACACCGCACCCTCGTCATTTAACATGCACATAACATCGAACTCACCCACACCCTGATCACCCAAAGATTTAATAAACATCCTTAGTTCACCCTGGTTATCCTGATCACTCCTCTCGCCCGAACCTCACCCAAGCCCTATTCACGCCTTCTCCCACCCTGCCGAGGCCACGAGAGGCAGGTACTTACCCCAAGTTGACGATAAGCCTAAGCCAAGTCTCACCTCCGGGACTATAAAAGAGGCTGGTTTGCGATTTTACAGCCCCAGTGAGGTGGCGGGGGTCCGTGCCTGCTGCTGTCCGGTTATTCACAACAAGGGAGGGACGCAAGGGGGAGGAAAAGATAGTGCCAAGCATAAAGTAAGAAGCACACGACAGTAATTTGTAGTATCAACACCCGAGCGACTAAATGGTGTTTGTCTGTCTTCGTTTTCCTTATTATTCTTTGGATTTTCCTTGAGAGAGAGAGAGAGAGAGAGAGAGAGAGAGAGAGAGAGAGAGAGAGAGAGAGAGAGAGAGAGAGAGAGAGAGAGAGAGAGAGAGAGAGAGAGAGAGGGGGGAGCAAAAACAAGCAGACAGACAGACATACAGACACAAACAGGCAAAAAACAGAGACACAGAAAAACAGGCAAAAACAGACAGACAGACAGTGACGATAAGCATCAAAACTACGACATTCTGTAAAAAATAAGTCATGCGCAAGCTTTATAATTTTATTTCATCCACCTCACGTTTTTACAAGCGGTAGAACACGTGCTTGCTTTATTTGCTGAGGTGTCATTACCGGCACGTGCAAGCAGAGCCGGTAATAGGTGGGGAAAAAAAAGATGAAGAGAAAAGAAGTGGATGGGAATGTTAAAAATAAATGTGTATAACTTATTTTAAGGTTTTTTTTTTCAATATAAGAGTTAAAAGAAAAGGAGAGATGACGAGGATGAAAAAGAAGAACAAGAAGAACAAGAACAAGAAGAAACTTATGATGATGATGATGATGACGATGATAATGACGATGATTCACGAACATCACCACCACCAACCACCACCACCACCACCACCACCAAAAACAACAACAAAAGTGACCACAATTTACTTCCCTCACACACACACACACACACACACACACACACACATTCCTCTCCATCATAAGCCCGCCCGGAAAGTCAAGAGGGGAGGTGGGGGAGGGGAGAGAAGAGAGTAAACAAACCGTATTGAAAGAGTTTGTTTTGCCGTGTTGCTTCTTCCCTTCATAACTTTACGATGCTGATAATGGCGCCTTCATACAATATATATTTCTTTATTACTCCGCGACAACTTTTTCTTCCTTGGCGAGGCGAAGGTCGAGGGTCTGTGAGGAGGATTTTTCTATTGCTTCTTCACTATCAAACCAAGTGCATGGCGGTGTTCCTGTTGGTGACTTGGACTGGCAGCAATGGCCTTAATCCTCTCTCTCTCTCTCTCTCTCTCTCTCTCTCTCTCTCTCTCTCTCTCTCTCTCTCTCTCTCTCTCTCTCTCTCTCTGGTGTTGCTTCCTGAGTTCAATGTTATTATTTTATTATCTGATATATTATGGACTTTTATTACTTTTTTGTAATTTATCTAATTCATTTTCTTTCTCCCGGTGTTGTACGGTGTTATTTTTTTTATATAACTCATTTAATTTTATCTGTTTCCTATATTCTAATGTAACACAGTGTTCTTCGTTCCTTAGGGCGTGAGAGGCAGTTATTATTGTATTACTGTAACTATTAATACTTATCGCTCTGTACCATCTGAGTGCAGAGACGATAACAACTTTTTTGTCCGCCATGAACTCAATTGTGACTCAGCAGACTATTGCCGACCATCCCACCGTATATGCAACAGGGAGAGATGGCAATAAAACATCACAAATCAGAAAAATCATAAATCTCTCTCTCTCTCTCTCTCTCTCTCTCTCTCTCTCTCTCTCTCTCTCTCTCTCTCTCTCTCTCTCTCTCTCTCTCTCTCTCTCACACCTTGCTGTCACATTTCTCTCTCCCTTTCTATGGATAGGTGTTAATCACTCCCTCATACACTTTACCATGCTACTGTTGTTTTAACCCTCCTCTCTCTCTCTCTCTCTCTCTCTCTCTCTCTCTCTCTCTCTCTCTCTCTCTCTCTCTCTCTCTCTCTCTCTCTCTCTCTCTCTCTCTGTACATAACACACGTTAATTTATCATAATCTCATGTCTATTCCACTATGAAGGCAAACGCACCTCCACCATTGTGCGTGCGTGCGTGTGTGTATGCGGGCGTGTGTGAGAGTGCGGCGCGTGTATGCATATGCAAATGGAAATGTGTCAAGATTACTGTTAAAACAGGGAAGGGTAAACACGCTTTCTGCCTCTCCAGCCAAGATGTTGACTTCCCCGCGGTGATGTCTTTGTGTGTGTGTGTGTGTGTGTGTGTGTGTGTTACTGAGGTGCGTAGTGTGACCGACCGTGACCGACACCAGCGTATGGTCTCTCTCTCTCTCTCTCTCTCTCTCTCTCTCTCTCTCTCTCTCTCTCTCTCTCTCTCTCTCTCTCTCTCTCTCTCTGTCTCTCTCTCTACTTGGCAAACGCATTTCGATATTCAACGACAACAACAACAACAACAACAACAACAACAACAACAACAATAACCATCATCATCATCAGCAGCAGCAGCATTCCCTTCTTCAGCCTATACAACTGCACTGCAAAAACAGAAACTTCCCTCAGAAAGCCACAGGAAGGGAACGGTCAAGCCACGCACCACACCACGCTGCCTTTGAGGGCCTTGCATTGAAACGAAACCCAAACTGCAAGTGACCACAAAGCCATGAGTCAGACAGTTACCCACAGACACCATCGCTTGTCCTTCCTTCGTCCACCTCACCGCAGTGCAAGGAGTCCCGGTATGCTTATAATGGTTCTGCGTACAGTCTTTCCAGCGGTACTCTTTTGTTGCGCTAGTGTGGTTTTGGAATTCGAGAAAAGGATGAGTGAGAAGTCTGTCTTTCGTTCGGTAAATTTGAAGTATATTTCTCATTAGTAATCCTTATATTGCAATGGCTTCCCGAATTTTACATGTTTAATCCTTTCGCTAGCAGCATCAGAAGCATTGCGTGAAGTCTTTATAAGCATCTACAAGTTAGATGAAAAAGAATACATTTTGTAATTTCTTTCCAGTTCAAAGATTGGACGTGGCTGTGGAACGAGTAAAGATGTCTCAGAGTGATTGGTAATTAGGGAAAGGTGTACCAAGCGTTAAAGCATAATTTCAAGACACAAATGACAGCGTTAGGATGGTGAAGTCAATGAAAAGTTTAATTAAGCATCTCTTGTTTTATTCAGGCTCAGTAAAAAAGCTATGCCTGATGAAAGTACATTTTTTTTTCAGCTACCATGTCTCTTTATTTTCTTATAACAGGCACTAATGTTCAACTATATATCTCCGGTCTTTTCGCTTAAGGCACTGCTTTGTCGATAGTTTCCACTGCTAATAAAAATGTGATTTACTTAACTATCTTACTAAACTTCAAACAGTTCATTCTGGAATTGATATTGCTAGTTTAATGTCATTTGAAGTACGTTTTTTCTTTTTTTTCCGAAAGAACATAAGAACAGAAGAAAACAAGTGAAGCTGCAAGAAGCCACTAAGCCTACACGTGGTAGTCCAAATGCTAATGAAATTCAATTATCACTTGCTCTTTACGCTGAACATGAAGTAAATACCAAAGAGGAAGCTATGTCTCCTGTCTGGCTTGTATCCTGACGCTTCTATCAATCCAACTTCACAATTTCTACCCTTTTCTACTAATTTTCTTCATTCTCCTTCTTCGCTCTATTCCAGTAGTTCGAAGCATAACCAGTGACAACAGTGGCCACCCTAAGAGCCTGCCTGACACGCGCACGGTAGACACAGGTGCAGCAGGCTCCTCACAGGCCCGCCATGAGAGGAATACAAATGAAAAGCTTTGATATGCAGAGGCGGACGCTTGAACGAGTAGACGTGGCGGTAAGCTTACAGGAGAGAGACGGGAAGGAGGGAGAGTGGGTGCGATGCTGGAGGGTACTGGAGGTACCTCAAGACAAAACAAATGAGGTAATCAGGCCGCGCAAACATGCAAACACACACCAATGAGGAAGGAAGAAGGAAAAAAATAAAACAAATAAGGGGGAAAAAAATAAGATAATGAAAGGTTCCTGTTGTTTGGCTGGCTGTGTGGCGGACTCGACATGAGGTTCTTGAGTGTTAGTGTTGATGTTTGCCTTAGTAGTTTAGCATCTAGAACCGAAACTTTCACTACTCATCCCCCACTCCCACTCTCTCTCTCTCTACCTTTCTTTCTGAAGGGCTCTCTCTCTCTCTCTTACCCTGAGTAGCTGAATCAGAGGCATTTTTACCCCCGTGGCCAATGTGTCAAGTGGTCCACCAGTTTGCCCACGTCAGGCCGCGATCTTGTCCGTCAGTTTCTTCAACCCTCGCGTTTATTTATTTACCCAGCTTGATTTTTTTTTTCCAGAGAGAGAGAGAGAGAGAGAGAGAGAGAGAGAGAATTTTATCGACCTCATTCATGAACTTTTTTGAAATTATGTTTTTATTTATGTACACCCCTCACATCATCTCTCTCTCTCTCTCTCTCTCTCTCTCTCTCTCTCTCTCTCTCTCTCTCTCTCTCTCTCTCTCTCTCTCTCTCATCACCAAGATTCACGGTCATGCTATGGAAACGGGCCAATAGGAGCCTCTCTACAGGACGTGGGCGAGCGAGAAGGGAAGGAAAGGGACGCTGCTCTTTGTCTGCATGTTGACTTGTGAAGAGGAGAAGAACCTTAGAGTGAGAGGGAGTACACACACTGAGAGAAAGAGACGCGGAAGAAACAGAGGAAAAATAAAATGCAGAAAGACGGGAAATTGAGTCATGGCGCCGCCGCAACAACAGGGTCATATGGGGCTGAGGAAAGAAGTATTTTGGATATTTTTTTTAGGTTAATTCTCTTTTCGGGACTGGTATCTTCAGTAAGCCTCTTTTTTCCGTCTTATATAAAAAAGAACACACTAAGGAAACTACAAAGAACACAGCACATAAACTTGCATTTTCCTGAACAAAACACAAAAAAAAAAAAAAAAAAACAGGGAAAACTCTTCAAAAAAAATCCTCCAGAAAATACGCCACACATTTACCTCACACAAGAACCTATACAGACTTTCTTAAGGGCGGAACTATACCGACGAAACAACCTATCTGACACTACCTGACGCATCGAACGTTCCAATGCAAGACACTCAGGAAGTTACGGGCGGAAAAAAAAAATGAAAGTGTCTGGGAGAATAACACAGGGAAAAAGAGAAGCAATTAAGATCATATCGAACACACTTTTGCCTCGCTCTCTTTTCCTCCTCCTCCTCCTCCTCCTCCTCCTCCTCTCATGTCTTTCCACGTCTTTCTTCTTTCCCCTCCTTCTCCACCTTGTTCTCTTGCCTTGTCGTCTTCTCTCTTTTCCAAGTTTCATTTCCGTCTTTCTCCTCTCCTTCCTGCCTCTATCCTAGGTCTTCTTTTCTTCCCTCGTTCTTCCTCGTTCTGTTGCTTTACCTTTATTACCCTTTTACTCCTCTTCTTCTTCCTCCTTCTCCTCCGCCTCGACACAGCAGGAGGACCAAGTGGCGGCTGCAGCGGCGGGTGACAGCTACACCGCCCGCCACCCGCCTCTCAAAAATCTGGCCAATTGCACGTTTACTGATGAGAATGTCGCGTTGCCCCTTCTCCTCTCACTATGTTGGTCTTCCTGCTCTTCGTTCCCCTTCTCTTCTCACTGTGTTGGTCTTCCTGCTCTTCGTTCCCCTTCTCCTCTCACTGTGTTGGTCTTCCTGCTCTTCGTCACCCCTTCTTCTCTCTTGTTCTCTCTTCTTCAACGCAGACACCTTCCATGCTCTCCTCTTCCTCCTGTCCTCAGCTTGCTCCAACTTTGATGATGTTCTTCCTTCTCACACCTCAATGCATAATTCTATAGTTCAAATATTACTCATGCATAACAGAACACCTCCACCAGCAGTCTGTGACCACAAGGTACTCAGGGCGGCCAGTACAAGTCCTACGCAAAACAGAACATCAATTCCTGAAGACAAATAGAGACAAATGAGCCTCCTTACAGGTTCACTTAGCACGCCTGAGCAGCGGCATTATGCTTCCCACGCCCGCCACCTCGCCACGCCGACACTCTCACTTCAGCTTCTTAAGAAAGGCGCTAGAAAATTGCTGGGTAATTACAGAGCCATTCGCTTAACATCCGTGGTGGTCAGAATTATTCCAAGCATAATTGAGGCAAAAATGTTAATTTTCTCAAATGCCATCCCCACACAGCTGGGGCTTTGCGTGGCTCAGGCATATAAAGTCTTGCTTGTCAAATGAATAATCTCAACGTTTTACGATTTTTTTTTTTTTGCTATATCAGGTAATTAACTCTTACGCTAGGTAGTTAGTGCAATTACACCACCGCACGACATTCGATAAAAATTTCTCTCGATAAATAAATGTGTAAAAATAATATTAAGAGACGATCACAATAATCAAACTGTTTTATAACATTACAAAATTAATAATGAAATGTTCCTCTCATATGTCTGGCGCTGGATCACGAGGACGTGGACAAGATGACAGTAATTATCTAACAATACATTACTATCTTATTTTATTTTGTTTTGTTTTACTTTTACTTCTTATAATCTGTCTTCTTAATAAGTTCTTACACACTTCCAAGTCACATCTGTAATTATTTACTTTAATATAGTATTTGATTTTATCTGAACCTACTTGACCTGTGCTTCCCTGCCAACACTGTGAGGGTGTGAGTGCACCACGCCACCCGCCCCGCCTCGCAGCACACCACCTCCCCCGCACAGCCACCGCCACCACTTCGCCACCTCAATGCCCGCCGGGGTGTTAATTAGTCATTCTGCTGGACGCGCATCTTGGTTTTGTTTACTTCTTATAACAGAGACAGTGGAAGAGGAGGGTGTGGTCTGTATCACTGTGAAGTACTCTCTCTCTCTCTCTCTCTCTCTCTCTCTCTCTCTCTCTCTCTCTCTCTCTCTCTCTCTCTCTCTCTCTCTCTCTCTCTCTCTCTCTCTCGCGTCCTTAGTGCATTGGTGAGGCTTAATCAGCTTCTCCTCGATACGCAGTGTAATGAGGAGAAGGAGGAGGAGGAGGAGGAGGAGGAGGAGGAGGAGGAGGAGGATGGTGGACGTCCTTCAGGGGTCAAAGGGCTGAAAGGGGGTGAGGAGTGGAGGGAGAAAAAGGACCACGACCGTTACCTCCGAGACGTCCTCCTGTGTGTGTGTGTGTGTGTGTGTGTGTGTGTGTGTGTGTGTGTGTGTGTGTGTGTGTGTGTGTGTGTGTGTGTGTGTGTGTGTGTGTGTGTGTGTGTGTGTGTGTGTGTGTGTGTGTGTGTGTGTGTGTGTGTGTGTGTGTGTGTGTGTGTGTGTGTGTGTGTGTGTGTGTGTGTGTGTGTGTGTGTGTGTGTTTGGGCAGCTCACAAGTATCGTACACACACACACACACACACACACACACACACACACACACACACACACACACACACACACCTCTTGAACACACCACCACCACCACCACCACCGTGACTCAACCACCAAGAAGCCAAATCGTGAACTTCCTTCCCTCCTTCCCTCCCTCCCTCCCTCCTTCCCTCTCTCCCTCCCTCCCTCCCTCCTTCCCTTCCTTCCTACCACAAACTTAATGAGGAAACTCCATTTTTGCCCCGCACACTCAAGCGGCGCGGACAGGACTAAATGAATATGAGTTTCCCTATTTAATTTCCTCCTCCTCTACTCCTCCTCCTCCTCTTCCTCTTCCTCCTCTTCTTACTCTTCCTCATTTTCTCTTAACTTTCAGTCTTCATAATAAGTAACTTTCTGGGTGGTCTTGTAATCACTCAAGAGCAGATTACCATTAGAAGAAAAGGAGGAGGAGGAGGAGGAGGAGGAGGAGGAGGAGGAGGAGAAAGAGGAAACTGGAGGAAGAGTGGAGGAAGAAAAGAAGAAAACGGATTTGCACAGACTTATATAACCTAATTCATATAGTGCTATTTCTCCTTCTAATTGACAATCCAACTAAATTTCTCTCTCTCTCTCTCTCTCTCTCTCTCTCTCTCTCTCTCTCTCTCTCTCTCTCTCTCTCTCTCTGCTGACGGGGAAGAGGAGAGAGATAAAAGGGAAGTGGCGATGCAAAAATATAGGAAAAAGAAAAGGAGAGTGAAAAGGAGATAAGTAAAAAAAATAACGATGAAGAAGGAAAGAATGGGAGAGAGGAACAAGAAAGTAGGCAGCAGTGATGGCTAGAAGAAGGGAAGAGAAGGGAAGAGAAAAGAGACAAAGACAAGGAATGAGGGAAAAGGAGGAGGAGGAACGAAAGAAGGGAAAGAGAGAAAGGGTGAAGAACCAGGGAAGGGAGGAGGCAGCAATGTAGAAAAAAAAGGGGGAGAAGGGAGAGGAAGGAGGCAAGGAAGATCGGGAAGAGCAGGAAGAAGAAGAAGAAGAAGAGGAGGAGGAGGAGGTGGGGGATATGGGGAGGGACTAGATTAATGAATACCGACAAGAAATAAAGAAGTGGGCGTGCAGGTGGTGACAGCGGCGGCGGCGGCGAAGGAGGCGACGGCACAGTACGGAAGGGCGCCTTGCCAGACTGTATTTAGTGGTGAGTGTGTGCCCAGGGAGTGTGTGGAGTGCTGGCAACAGTGGAAAGGACCTGAATTCAGAAACGCTTTGCCCTCTCGCCTTCACTATTTTCAAGAGGTTCTAGTTGAAGTGACGCACGTTTTCAAGGGTGTTTTTAAGGTTCTAGTGACAAACTGACATGATTTCTACATTATGAACAGGAGAAACAGCCTTGAGAACCTCTGTGGCCTTTTACTACATTACTACACCATTACCTCTCACCCCTTCACCTTCACTCCCATACAAGCAATATATGTAGCCAGATTTTACAGATATTAAAGGCTAACAGTTTTTTTTTTTTTTTTACTTTCTCTATGTCTTCTTTCATGTCTCGCTTCCTCTCTATTTCCTGCTTTCATTGTTTCTTTTTTTTAATATGTTCTTCTAGTTCTAAATATCCAGTCTTTCCTTTTTTTACTTCTTTTCTTTTTTTCTCTTTCTCTATCTTCTCTTTTCCTCTACTCTCCTCTCTTCCATGATTCTCACATCCTGTCAATTTCCTCCCCATTTTCTCTTCTCCTCTATATCTCCTGTTTTCATCACCTCTTACCTCCATTCCATTCATATCTTACCTGTCCACTTACCTCTCCTTTCTCATTCATCCTTTCTTTACTTGTTTCCCCTCTGTTTCCTCTTTCCTTCCTCCAATCCCTTCATAGCCTTCTACCGATTTTCCTCTTTTCTTTTCATCTTTTTCTTTGTCATCTCTCCTTCTCTGCCTCCACTTTCCTTCCTCCCATTCCTTCCTCTTTCGTTTCCATCACCTATCTATCCACCTCTCCTTGTATGTATATCCTATCCATGCGCTTAAGCTTCCAGTCCACCAGTCCACCAGTCCACCACCCCAATCCAACACCAGCTTCTCCTTTCTAGCTCTCCTCTCCCCCAGCCACCTGACCGGCCCTCCAACGCCAGCACCTGTTAATAAGCCCCAGGTGAAGGGTGCATAAAAACCCACAGATGATGATGGCCTCAGCTAAACCTCATTTGCTGATGGTGGTGTTCTTGCATGTGGCGAGGCAAAGAGGGAAAGGAAGATAATGTTCATGATTTGGCTGATAAGGATGCAATTACCTGGAGCTGAGGGCCACGACACAACAAGCTGGGAAATGAAAGGTGTGGTGCAGATAATGTTAAAATTCTATGGGTATTGTTTTCTTTCTCCGTTCAGTGATTTCGTTCTCAGTTTCTTCATCGTCTGTCTG
>NC_087157.1:2832500-2837500 GCF_035594125.1 Scylla paramamosain | reverse complement strand
AATCCTACACCCTCACACACACCCTCCAACACACCACACCTGCCACTCAGTAACTCTTTAACATTCAACACACCTGACCTCCCATCCTCAACACACCACGCGGGTTCTCGGACACGGAACATTGGCGGTGCATCTCTCCTCGGCCTGGCTTAGCGCGGCGGCTATGCATTGTACATTGAGGCGAGGAAAAAAGCGTCTGGTAGCTATGAGAGGGAGACGGCGTGTACTTGTAGCGCGTAATGGAACATTTAACCCGCTGGCTGTGTGGTGGAGCGGTGGAGCGTTAAGGCTTGGCGAGGAGGCAAGGAGGCGAGGAGACTGTGGGGGGAAGGAAGGGAAGAAGTAACAGAGTGGGAAAGGAGAAATGCAAGGAGGATGCAGAGAAAGAAAAGAAACGAAAGAGAGGTAAGAGAAGAAAAGCAGAAGAGAAAGAGAGAGAAGTAGCAAGTTGGAAAGGAAAGAAGAGAAAAACAAGGAATATACAAGAGAAAAGAGAAGCATGATAGAGAGAGAGAGAGAGAGAGAGAGAGAGAGAGAGAGAGAGAGAGAGAGAGAGAGAGAGAGAGAGAGAGAGAGAGAGGGGGGGAGAAAGGAAGATAAAAAGCAAGAACGAAGGGAAAAAAGATGCAAAGGAAAAAAAGGTAAGGAAAAAAAAAAAAACAACAAAAGAAAGGTAACAAAGAAAGAGAAAAAAAGAAGTGGGGACAGGAAAGGAGAGGGAGAGTTGAGGAAGAGAGAAGTAAAAATAAAGGAGAATAACAAATAACAGTGTAAGATAAGATACGATACAAGTAGATAAGAGGAAGAGTAACAAGATAAAGCAGAAGAGATATGAGAGAAGGGGTAATAGATAAAGAGACGAAAATTAATGTAGAGAGAGAGAGAGAGAGAGAGAGAGAGAGAGAGAGAGAGAGAGAGAGAGAGAGAGAGAGAGAGAGAGAGAGAGAGAGAGAGAGAGAGAGACGAAAGGAATTGAGCGCCTGTGGTTTTGCGAAAGGAATGGCAGAGTATGAATAAGACTGAAAATGGTAGGGTGCATAAGGGAGGAGAAATTGTAGTAGTAGTAGTAGTAGTAGTAGTAGTAGTGTACATGATTGGGTCTCATCTTGCTTTACCTTCCATTCCTTCTAATAATTTCGATAAGTCCTCAGATTATTATTTTTCGTCATTTTTTTTTTTCTCTCTCTCTCTTATTGTGAATGGAGTCATGTGATCCCATTGTTGCAGCGCCTTCAGTCAGTCAATCAACCCTCGTAACGTTTTCTTTTGTCTTCTTGTTCTTCTTTTGTGCATTCGATTCTTTCCTCTTACACTCCCTTACTCTCTCTTTCTCTCTGTCCTTTCTCCCTTTCTATTTCTTTCTTACTTTTTTTTATACGTTCTCTGTCTCTCTTTATTCTTTTCGTGTCTTCGTTTCTTTTCTTTTATTATTTTCTTGCACTCCTTTATTCTGTTCCTGCACCCCTTTCCTTTATTTTCTGTTCCTCTCACTTCCTTCCTGTGTTTCCTTATTCTCTTCTTGTTTCTTTTATGTTTTTTTTTGTGTGTGTGTGTTCCGTTATCCTCTTCTTGTTCTCTTATTTTATTTTGTTCCTCTTACTTCCTTCTTGTGCTGCCTTATTGTTTTCTTGCTCCTCTTATTCTTTCCTTGTCTCTCTCCTTTCCCTTTTGCGTACCTTTACTGTCTTTTTGTTCCCTTCCCTCTCCCCTTGTTTCTCTCATTTTCTTGTTTCTCCACTTATTCTTTCCTTGTCCCATTCACTCTCTTCGTGTGGCTCCCTATCATCTTCTTGTCTTTCTTATACTTTCCTTGATTCCTTCCTCTCTTATTTCATTCCCTATTCTCTTATCTCTTATACATCTTTTTGTCTCCCTCATTCTTTTCTTCACTCTTCTCTCTCTTATTTTATTTCCTATTATCATCTTCTCCCCTATGCTCTTTTCGTCTCTCATTCTTTTCTCCTCCTTCTCTCATTTCAAATCTTGTGCGGGTCTGGCAATGAAGTCCAGCGTTGACAGCTTCGAGGGACGCTGCCGGCAATGTTATCTTCAATCCTCGTTTTTTTTTTTTTTTTCCTTCCTCAAGTGGTGAATTTCGCCACTCTGCACTGCTCATTGTCAAGCCAAGAGTCCTACAACTACTCATCTCTCTAGACAATAAACCGCCCGTCCCTGCTGAGTTCCTGAGTTCCCACCCACATCCATCAAGGAGCGAGGCAAGAGTTTACCAAAGCCTTCGTCACATTCATTCATCTGTTGAGAAGTAAGGAGAGAGAAGGGTTAAAATTTCCATGCCTTTTTGTCCACCTACAGTGAATGGGTGACTGAGATAACCGCACTACTTGTCTATGTAGTGTACTTTGAGTTTTCTTTCTTTTCGTTGCACGTTCATAATCCATACTCTGTAAAACATCACATTTTTTTTCTTCCCATGATGTCAGACTAGGGTAAGTAAGGTTAGGTAAAGTTAGATTAGGTTAGGTAAGGTTAGATTAAGTTAGATTAGGTAAGGTTGAGTTATGTTAGGTAAAATTACGTTAGGTAAGGTTAGGTAAAGTTTGATTTGGTTAGGTCAGGTTAAGCTGGGAAAATGTATCTTGAAAGGGAATGGCTCTGATTAGGTTTGGCTAGGTTAGGTTAGGTTAGGTTAGGTTAGGTTAGGTTAGGTGAGGTGAGATGAGTTTAGGTGGGGTAAGGTGAGGTGAGGTGAGGTGAGGTCAGAGTGGGAAAATTGATCATGGGGGAATTATTTTAGTTAAGTTAGGTTAGATTAAGTTAGGGAAACTGATCACCACCACCACTACTAGCACCACTACTTAGGAGCTGAAGCAGGAGAAAGCCAGAGTAAGGTCGGCCAGGTGTTGCGTCAGGCAGGTGTTAGTCGTGGCTGGTTCTGTCTTCCCTGCCTGTTGGTGGCCACGATTACACTCCCACCTGACCGCTTTCCTTCGTGATGTAAACTCTTGTACACCGCGATAACATGCTCCATTCGCGTGTTCTAATTATGATTTCTCTCTCTCTCTCTCTCTCTCTCTCTCTCTCTCTCTCTCTCTCTCTCTCTCTCTCTCTCTCTCTCTCTCTCTCTTCATATTCTTTACCCTCCCTCCATCCTTCCGTGTTAGAAAGACAGGGAATGAAAGATTGAAGTGAATGAGGAGGAGGAGGAGGAGAGAGAGAGAGAGAGAGAGAGAGAGAGAGAGAGAGAGAGAGAGAGAGAGAGAGAGAGAGAGAGAGAGAGAGAGAGAGAATGGAGTAGGTTAGACATAGGGAAAAAAAAGGTAATAAATAAAACATTTCCATTAACAGCTACTGTATCATTTAACATCGCTCCCACGGACTCGGTTACGGCTTCCCACGACACACACACACACACACACACACACACACACACACACACACACACACACACACACAAGGTAAAGCCAGCTACTTGTATAATGTTAACTGCACACCTGAGATCCCACGACACCTGTATTCCCCCAAGCCAGTAATTACCTTCCCCTTAGCCAGGTAATGACTTCGATAGCATTGACCCCTCCTCCTCCCCCACTCCCCATTCCCTCGCCTTATACAGAGAGGCGGCAGGGGTTGGGGGAGGAAGGGAAGCGAGGGGAGTACGAGTATATCACTGCTTCTGTTACGAGGTCGGATGGTGGGTGCTGGTGGGGAATTGGGGGGATGGGGGGATGGGGGTGGGTTGGGGAGGGGAAGGGTTGAAGATGGGGAGTGGGAAGATTAGGGAGATGGTGGTTTTCTCGTCGTTCACCTATCTTATTTAAGCGTATAATTGGTAAGTGAAAAGATAATCAAGACAACTCTCTCTCTCTCTCTCTCTCTCTCTCTCTCTCTCTCTCTCTCTCTCTCTCTCTCTCTCTCTCTCTCTCTCTCTCTCTCTCTGTAGTTAATGGATCTGAGCTACATTATCATTAATTATTTTCTTTATCAGTGTACGAGCATCTAAGAAGCTAATGTAATGTCAAGTACCAAGCTCTCTCTCTCTCTCTCTCTCTCTCTCTCTCTCTCTCTCTCTCTCTCTCTCTCTCTCTCTCTCTCTCTCTCTGTAATTACTTGGTGGAAATAATCAAGCCTCGCAGTACAGGTGAGGTGGCGACAGGTGTGAGTAATGGGCGCCACCCTGGGCTGTGCTGCTGATAGACTCTTCACCTTGCGGGTCTTGTTGCTGCACGGCTCGCCTCACCTCATCACCGATCCACCTGACTCCACCGCAGAACAAAGGACTCTATTAATGGCGAAGCGGGAGGTGTTAGGGACGCTGCCTCGCCATGCTATCTTAGACCGTCTGGCTAACTTATTGATTTTTTAAGGTTTTTTTTTTTTTGAGATGCCGCAACAGTGAGGTTACACAGCGCCGCAAATAAAGAGTACATAATTAATAACGAGCAAGTAATAGAAATGCCTAAGGATAAAAGGCTTTTTTTTTTTTTTACGTAAAGGTTTCTCATCTCGAACACTTTTAAAAGATTGCAAAGAAAGTTACTGGGGTTTTTTTTTCCGGATCTTTTTCATGTTTCTCAGTGACAGTTTACAGATGACTCTGAATCATAAGTGAAAAAAAAAAAACACCGTAGGAATCCGGCTAATCGTGTATGTGGGATTTGAAAACAATCATCACGAGGGAACGAGGCGCTTCAAAACACTGACTAAAGTAACATAAAACAACGTCAACGAAACTTGTCAGATATTAATTTACAACTCAAATCGGGAACATCAAGGTGGGTATTACTGTGCACGGAAGGGGCCAGCGGCGTCTTGGTGAGGCCAGCCGCGTGTGAAATTGTGTAAAAGAGACAAAAAAGCCCAAAGTGTCTCTGTACGTGACGCCAGCCAACTTACAACTCAGCTGCCTGACAAACCTTACGCTAACTACATGATAGGGCAATACAATGCACATAATGACACCCCTGCGCCTCTGACAAGCTTGTGACGCATATCTGATTCCACTTGAGTTTTAATTTACGCGGATATGAAGAAACCAAGGA
>NC_087157.1:2800000-2825000 GCF_035594125.1 Scylla paramamosain | reverse complement strand
CTGGTCATTCCCCTCACCTAGTACACCTCCCTCACCCTCACTCTATCACTCCCACGCTCCCCCAACAAACACACAGACAAGGGTGTGGAAGGAGCATAAAAGTCAAACAGACACAGAAACAACATTACCATGATCTCCAAATTACTACTACAAACACACACACACACACACACACACACACACACACACACACACACACACACACACACACACACACACACACACACACGAGTCTTCTTCCCTTCTCAGCGTCGTTCACAGGGCGGCCATTACATACATATATACATCCATACATACATTCGCTTCAAAACGGTATTTCCTCCTTGCCTTGTACGATAATCCACAGGTGAGGACTCATTAGCAGCAAAGCGTTCCTATCGGCGATGAGTTAATGGCTGGGTGTTCCTTTACAAATGACCCGCATCTTATTGGACACGGAGATCCTTTTTAAAATTCGAGGCGAGTGGTGGAGACGTTGAATTATTATCACCGCCCGCCTGCCAGCCAGTTCAGACCAGCGCCTCCCGGTAAGAGCAAGCCCGGCCCTTCCTGCCTTTTTTATTCTTGCGATTGAGAAATAAATCTAAGCAGCGGGCGAGAGCGGTAATCATTGGGCCTGGACGCTTAATCAAATAATGGGTCGGATGGGAGGGCTGGCGGTACACACAAAAGCAAGCAGGCAAGCAGGCAGGAGGGGGCCAGGCGGATGAACAAGTAGGTAGACAAACGAGCAGGCAGGAGAGGACAGTGAACAAACAGTAAATAGATCGGCAAAGAGGTCGGCAGACAGGTCAGCACTTAGCACGCAGGGTATGAAGTAGATAAGGCAGGTAGGTAGGCAGGTAGGCAGGCAGGCAGGCAAGCAGGCAGGCAGGCAGGTGGGATGACAAGACGGAAATGAAGGTAAAGGAAATGGTAAACAAGAAAACAACACGTAGCAATGTAGATAGATAGATAAGCAGCGGTGTGTGTGTGTGTGTGTGTGTGTGTGTGTGTGTGTGTGTGTGTGTGTGTGTGTGTGTGTGTGTGTGTGTGTGTGTGTGTGTGTGTGTGTGGCGCCCTCCCTCTTGAGTGACAGAGACCTGTATGCATAAGAGGTGAGTAAATAAGGGCATCTGTTTCCTCCTCCTCCTCCTCCTCCTCCTCCTCCTCCTCCTCCTCCTCCTCCTCCTCCTTTTCCTCTTCCTCTTCCATTTTCGTTCATCCCTTTTCAGGTTTGCGCATTACCACAGCGGAGGCCTTTTCTTCCTCTCCCTACTCCTTCTCCTCTTTCTCTTCCATCCTTATTCCTATTCCTCCTCCTCCTCCTCCTCCTTCTCCACCTCCTCCTGCTCCTCCTCCTCTTCCTTCTCCACCTCCTCCATTTTCCTGGCCTCACCTGCACCAAACAACGAAGTACATGAAAGAAATATAAGGTCCAATCATTCTGGTGGTGCTGTACAACAATTACGGAATACAAGTGGCGGAGTCAAGCTATACGTCTGCGTTACCTCTAATTACCTGCCAACCTGCGAGGAGACACTGAATTAAATGATGGCCTTGTTGTTGTTGTCCTTGTTGTTGGAGGTGGTGGTGGTGATGGTGGTGGTTGTGATGGTAGTGGTGGTTTAAAAAAATCTACGGGTTCTGCTCTTCATTGCTATTCCCTCCACCACTCAACTTATTCTTACTTCCTTTACTGCTTCGATACCATCACTACTACTACTTCTACTACTACTATTACTACAACAACAACTACTACTACTACTACTACTACTAACCACCATTACAGACACTCACATCACCGCCACCTGTCTAGATCCCACACACTTCCAGCGCCTTCGCACACGAGAGAACAACTGCATAAAATGAAATAATAAAGAAGTGCCAGTAACATCATCAATCATCATCATCATCATCATTATTCAACCTGCTCGTTTAATCCAGTGCAGGACAAAGGCCTCCTCCATCTCGTTACAAAAGTTGGAATGTGATAAATAGTGCAATCAATCAAGGTGTTACGGTAGTTTGCCTCATGTAAATCATAATAATCGCCTTCTCTTAATGGGCGGGCGACGCAGTGCTTGGCGGTGCTCTGATGCAGCAGCCAGCACGCCAGTCCCCGCTGCAGTGAGGCGTCGTCCACTGGTGGCCTCTGAAGGGCATGACGGAGATCGGCGATGCGACACAGAACGCCTCCTGCTGATCCCGAAGATTTATCATATAACTTCTGTTGATTGAACTACTTACTAGTTACTTACCTGCTGTTACTTACCTGCTGTTACTGCTGCTACTACTACTACTACTACTGCCTGCTGATCCCGAAGATTTATTATATAACTCCTGTTGACTGAACTACTTACTACTTACTTACCTGCTGTTACTGCTACTACTACTACTACTACTGAACTATTAAGAGTAGCAGCATTGAAATCGACAATGATAATAAAAAATAACGATAGCGGTAACTATTAATGGTAGCACCAACAGCATTAGCAACACCAGCAGCACAAGCAACAGAACCAGAAGTAGTAGTAATAGTAGTTATAGTTGTTGTAGTTGTAGTAGTAGTAGTAGTAGTAGTAGTAGTAGTAGTAGTAGTAGTAGTAGTAGTAGTAGTAGTAGTAGTAGTAGTAGTAGTAGTAGTAGTAGTAGTTAAAAAATACTACCACCACCACCACCACTAACAACAACAACAACAACAACAACGTTTAAGCTTTCTCTCTCTTAAGAACACCCACAACAAATCCCTTCCCCTCACACAGATACACACACACTCTTGGCTGGGTTCATCCCACAGCACCCTAGTACACTCCTCCTTCTGCCTCGATTAAAGCACCTCAGGAATGCTGCCTCCCTATCACCGCGGGAGTCATCGGCCCTCCGCCCTCACGAGGCACACAGGCGAGTACACAGCCAGCAAGCAATTCACTGCCTCCGCTAGTTGTGCCAAGAGCTGCTTTTCCAACTGTTTATTAATAATCATAATGCATTTTCTCTCTCTCTCTCTCTCTCTCTCTCTCTCTCTCTCTCTCTCTCTCTCTCTCTCTCTCTCTCTCTCTCTCTCTCTCTCTCTCTAATCCTAGCCTGCTTATTTTTTTATTTTTCAGTTTTTTTTATTCTTTTAAATTTGAATTATATCTTATTTTTGTTACTATAACCTATTATTTTTATGAGATTTTATAACCCGGCGCCTTATGACCGTAGTTGTTGCGGCGCCATGCAAGAAAATTTTTAATCACATCACATCATCACATTCTCTCTCTCTCTCTCTCTCTCTCTCTCTCTCTCTCTCTCTCTCTCTCTCTCTCTCTCTCTCTCTCTCTCTCTCTCTCTCTCTCTCTCTCTCTCTCTCTCTCTCTCTCTCACTTTACAATCGCAGCGCCAATAAAAACCCTCTCAGGAAGAGTAATTGACCTGAAAACTAAGATAAGTGCAAGCTGCTGGGGGAGTCTCGCCTCACTCGGTATTTTCCTTGCTGACGAAGATACACAGTTTATCGCCCTCCCTCCCTGCCTCCCTCCCGTCCTCAACTCCTCTCTTTTTCCTCCCCTCCCTTCCTCCATGGAGCAGACGAGGTACGTAGACATGACTGGTGTGTGTGTGTGTGTGTGTGTGTGTGTGTGTGTGTGTGTGTGTGTGTGTGTGTGTGTGTGTGTGTGTGTGTGTGTGTGTGTGTGTGTGTGTGTGTGTGTGTGTGTGTGTGTGTGTGTGTGTGTGTGTGATGAGTTTACGAGGTGCAGCAAGGTAGTGTGAAGTGGTTGCGGAGGCAGCTGATGTCGTGTCTGACTCCCTCCGCCTGTCAGCCCCGTATCGCCCAAAATTTGTCTTTTTTAGTGATAGAAGTCCTCATTACCAATTTACTCTCTCTCTCTCTCTCTCTCTCTCTCTCTCTCTCTCTCTCTCTCTCTCTCTCTCTCTCTCTCTCTCTCTCTATTTGCCATCACCATCACTACCACTCTTTCTCCCGCTCTTTCCCATACCCGACCACCACCATCACTACCACTCTTTCTCCCGCTCCTTCCCATACCCGACCACCACCATCACCACCACCATCACCGCCACCACCACCACCACCACGACCGTGTTTCCTCTAAGTGACGCGACACAAACACAAGAGGGTGAGACAACAAAGCCGTTGGCCGCACCTCGCTTCACGTGCGGCGTCAAAACATTGGAGCCAGACTGTTAAGTAAACCAACAAATTGAAAACCAGGGAATAGAGAAAATCATTGCCAAGGAGGAGGAGGAGGTGGTGGTGGTGGTGGTGGTGGTGCGCTGGTCTGAAAGTCTTCGGGGGACGCACGAGAGAGTTCGCTTCCTCACTAATGCTGAGGGTGGTGGTGGTGGTGATGGTGGTGGTGGTGGTAGAATCGTGGTCAGAAAGCAATTAATCTGCCGCTCTTACTTCCATTGTGCTCTGTGTTTTCGCTCAATCTAACGTCTTCTCATTCCCTGATAACCCGCCAGTGCTCAGGTGTTTAAGAGGAATGTCAACAGATCAGAGGACTTAAGATTACGGAAAAAATTCTAAACACAGTGGGAGCAACAGCGGCGTGTGTACAAACGGTGTTCCCTTTACTGCTTCTCCCCTGACAGCTTCACCCAGGCCTTCTCCCCCCTTCCCTCCCCGGAGCACATCACTCACCATTGCGCGCCGGAGACTGACCTCACGGCCTCATAAAAGCAAGCAATCAGCGAGGGAACAATGGCGGGGTGAGGCGGGTGTCTGCCGGTTTGTAGTGATGTCTGATTTACTGCCCACCGTCGTGCTGCGTGCCCCGTGATGAGTAGTCCTGCACCCTGCCCCTCCCTCCCTGCCCCGCCCCGTCACCCACCCCGCCGCAGCCACCTCACCTCATCCACAAAGACATACACGAAGCGGCTTTGTCCGATATAATTGCATATATTTAAACATAGGCAATGAAAAAACGGCCTTGTGTTTAATGAAGCTGAAACTAATGACGTGTGTGTTTGCGGGGCCCTTTTCGGTCACCCTGCGAGGAGGGGACGGAATTAGTTACAATGACGGGGATCGCTGTGTGAGGGAGAGAAACGGTGGACGCGGAGACGTGAATAAATAGAACCTATACTATCATATTTATCAGTTTGTTGGGTCTTTGTTTACGTTGGTCTTTGTGGTCAGAATGATGACTGAGGCGCCTCGGGGTGTTGATGTTGCTATGACAAATACGACTATCAAACCATACCAGCGCCATATGATCCTGGTGCCGCGGCGTCTCAGCTCCATCAGCAATAACAATCAACGGGCAACAATCCCCAATGCTATCTACAAATTTGCGCACCTCCATAAGAGATGAACATTTGCTACTAATTATCCACGCTTTGCTTCACGAGGACCTCACGGCGCCTGCAATCCTGCCATAACCGTCATCGAGAGTTGAAATATCCTACTGACTCTTCCTTGGTTTCTTGGCCAGTTGTGACGCAGCTATAAGCGAAACACAATAACGATGCTGATATGAAGTACATCCTAAAACAGACATGGAGCGCATATAGTAACATATAACGAAAAGGCAGCGTCGTGATGGTTTACTTATAACAGTTATGTGCCACGGTTATTATGTAAGCACTTGTGTGAAAAAATAATGTGTCTGAGTTTCTGGTTTCCATCATTCCTACAGTGTGCGGAGCGAGCGACGGTGGCACCACTTGCAGAAAGGCACTGACGAGTAGGAGCCATTGTGCACTACAGCATGTGTACGTCTTCGCTGGAGCCTTCAACTTTACCGCCCTTCATTAATTAGTGCAATTCATCACAAACAACCTCGTAATGGCCAACAGATCTGCTACTGTATTTTCCTTTGGGTTTTCTTTGTGAGGTGTGAACAGGTGCTATGCAGGGCCTACCTGGTCTGCGTAGGCGCCTCCACCAGACGAGCTGCTACAATCCTGCCTGCTCTCTCTTCCTTCACAGCCTACGAGTACAAATGGCGGAGTCACGCACCCCAGCGCCCCAAGTCATGTCGGGGGAGGCAGCAACAGCAGCAGTAGCGCAGGCAGTGCGTGGGACTCTGGCGAACAAGTGCCTTCGTTTTGCCTCCAGAGATGCCATCAAGGCCACACCGCCACTCACTCTCCGCGCTGTCCATATGAAGCATGCCTGCTCCTCCAGCTAGCGGCGCCATTTGCATACAATGTGGCCGCCCCCTGACTCCAACCCGCACCTTACAGGCAGTGTTTGCCGCTGGGGAAAGTGTCTGCGGTCTGTGCAGCCACGGCTCTCGCGTGAGGTCAGGAAAGGTCAAAGCACATCCCTCTGGCGCCAGACTACACGCTCATGGTTAATTACAGGATTGTATGAGTAATATTACAGTAGTAGTAGTAGTAGTAGTAGTAGTAGTAGTAGTAGTAGTAGTAGTAGTAGTAGTAGTAGTAGTAGTAGTAGTAGTAGTAGTAGTAGTAGTAGTAGTAGTAGTAGTAGTAGTAGTTGTTGTTGTTCTTGTTGTTGTTGTGTAATACGTGAAAGTAGAAATGAAGTTCAAAGCAAGTGGAAAATGAGAAGTGAAAGATAATGAATTTAACAAAGAGAAGCGCACGACGAGACAGGAGAAAGGTGAAGGCAGCAGATTGTGGAGAGAGAGAGAGAGAGAGAGAGAGAGAGAGAGAGAGAGAGAGAGAGAGAGAGAGAGAGAGAGAGAGAGAGAGAGAGAGAGAGAGAGAGAGAGAGAGAGAGAGAGAGAGAGAGAATGTGTATGGCATGAGGAAGGAGAAACACGGCGAGAAATGATGGAATGAAGGAAAATGGCAGATCAGAGAGAGAGAGAGAGAGAGAGAGAGAGAGAGAGAGAGAGAGAGAGAGAGAGAGAGAGAGAGAGAGAGAGAGAGAGAGAGAAAGGCGAGACAGATGAGGCACACAATGGATAAGGAAGATAAAAAGGAACAATATAAGAGAAAGTATGAAGGTGCTGACAAAAACAAAAAAACTGATGAGATAAGAGCAAATATGCATCTAAACCCCATAGAAAATACCATAGCTATTTTTAACCCCTCTGACTGCTACGAATTCACCTTTTAACGTCATGAACTTGTCTGATGCATGTTTCGTGTATAGATTCGTGACTGGCAGAGTATTTCGCCTTTAAGTGACTCTTATTTGTACATTCACTCAGCTGCGTGGTCTGAAGGTACTAAAAAGAAACAAGAAATGTCATGCTGTCGTTAGGAAATGGTAACAGTAATAGCAGCAGCAGTACTAGTGTTGGTGGCGGTGGTATATTCAAGTACAAATTAAAAAAGTCTTGAACAACAACAAAACAGCAAAAAACAGCACTAGTTCCTCAGCAGTAATGACGAGTCTTTTCATCCCATGTTCCAGTAACACCCAGTACGTCTACGCCTCCTCCAAGGAAGCGTACCTGAAAAGAGAGACAATAGAATAAGTAAAAAAAGATAATAATTGTGGTGGTTCTAGTAGTAGTAGTAGTAGTAGTAGTAGTAGTAGTAGTAGTAGTAGTAGTAGTAGTAGTAGTAGTAGTAGTAGTAGTTGTTGTTGTTGTTGTTGTTGTTGTTGTTGTTGTTGTTGTTGTTGTTGTTGTTGTTGTTGTTGTTGTTGTTGTTGTTGTTGTTGTTTGTAGTAGTAGTAGTAGTAGTAGTAATGAAATAATAATAATGACAACAAAAAATAATAACAAGTGAAATACGAGGCTCATACAATTTTGATTACCTGATTATACAAAAAAATAAATATATAAATAAAATAAAATAAAATAAAATAAAATAAAATAAATAAACAAATAAATAAATCTTAAACTGTAAAAAGCACAGAGGGAGGAAGGAGGAGGAAGAGCAGCACAGTGGTAACGTTTTGTTGTGTAAGTACAGCACAAGACGACGGCAGCTTAAAGAGAAGTGATCATACTTGCACTCCGCTTAATGACTGCCAATAAATAAATAAACTAATGAATAAGTAAATATATCAAACAAATAAACGCGTCACTTAATGAAACAACAACTTCAATCTTCGCTGTTAATTAGTTAAATAAAAAGACAATAAAGGTGACTGATAACTCTCTCTCTCTCTCTCTCTCTCTCTCTCTCTCTCTCTCTCTCTCTCTCTCTCTCTCTCTCTCTCTCTCTCTCTCTCGCCATTACCTTCAGTTACAAGCACTATGGTAAATGGGCAAGCAGGAATACACTACAAATATTACGAGAGAAAGTATCTAGAATGGAAAATATATAAAGATAAACTTCTTTTCTTTTTCTGACACTGTAATTACCTTCATATTTTTCCTGACTAACCTCGGAGGATGATGAAGCAGAGGGCGAGGCACACACACACACACACACACACACACACACACACACACACACACACACACACACACACACACACACACAACAAAGACACCACCGCCTCTTTCGCCATCTTTATTTTCCTAGTTTTTTTTTTCTTCCCCTCCTTCTTCGTCGCTCATTTTCAATTCAATTATTTTTCCCATTGTATTCTTCAGCTTCGTCTATCTCCTCTTCTTCGTTTTTTTTGTCTTTCTTCTTCGTTATCGTCGCATTCCTTGTTCTAGTTCTATTCATTATTTTATTCCTGTTTCTTTGTCTTCTTATCCTCCTGCTCCTCATCCTCCTTTTGTTATTATTCTCTCTCTCTCTCTCTCTCTCTCTCTCTCTCTCTCTCTCTCTCTCTCTCTCTCTCTCTCTCTCTCTCTCTCTCATTATAATTGCTAAGTTTTCTTTTCTGCGCTTTTTTTTATTCTCGTTCTCCTCTTATTGTTTTTCTTTTCGTCTCTTCACCTCCTGCTCTTTACGCAGTTATTTTCTATTCTTTCTTCGTATTTCTCCTGTTATTGTTAATTTCCATATTCCCTCATACTGTTGTTTATTCATAGTCTGTCTTCTTCTGCGCTCTCGTTGTTCTTCTCTTCCTCCTCTTCCTCTTCCTTCTCCTTCTCATCCAAGTCCTTCACCGCCTCTTCCTCTTCCCGTTTCTCTTTTGCCTCCTTCATTTCCTCTGTCTCCTCCTGCTTCTCATTCTCCTCATCCAACTCCTCCACCACCTGTTCCTCCTCCGCTTCTCCTCCTCCTCCTCCTCCTCCTCCTCCTCCTTCATTTCCTCTACCTCATCTGCTTCTCCTCCTCCCGCTTCTGCTCCTCCTCCTCTAACAACTTCACCATTTCTTTCTCCTCCGCTCTTCCTCCTCCTCCTCCTCCTCCTTCACCACTTCTTCCTCCCGCTTCTCCTCTTCCTCCTCCTACACCACCTCTTCCTCCTCGAACTCCTCCTCCTCCTCCTCCTCCTCCTCCTCCTCCTCCTCCTCCTCCTCCTCCTCCTCCTCCTCCTTGCCGCAGCATCATTCGTTAATCACACCACCGGGCGGCTCTCCAGAGTGTAGTTAGGCCTCCCAGCGTCGACAGCACCCTCAGTAGAAACTACGGACGGGAGGCCCGCAGTGGCAGCCTCCAGGGGCGCCATTAGTCAAGCGACGCCCCTGAGGAAGTGCCCAAGTCTAGGAAGCTCACTGGTCATAGGGGCGTGGGTGCTTCTGTGTTTGTGTTCACTGGTCGCTGGGAAAGTGATGGGAAGGTAAAGGGTTGCGGGGAAGGAAGGGAGAGAAGAAGCGGGTGTGAGAAAGGAGTGGAATGGGAGTTTTAAGGAGAAAAGGGGTAAAGGAATAAATTAAGAAGAGGGGAGGAGGAGGGAAGGTGAAGAGTGATGGGATATGATGGGAGAGAAGAGATAAGACTGGCAAAACAGAACGAGAAAGTTAAGGAAGAGGAAAGGACAAAGGGAAAGAATAATGAAGGGAAGGGAAAGAGAGTGCGCTGAGAAAGGGAAGGAAGAGAAGGAAAGGTGCGGAGTGGATGGACATGACCAGAGACAAGAGATGAGATCCGGTAGGCCAGTAATTCTGACGTGCTTACATTACAACCTCAACGACAAGGATAACAAAAACTTTAGCATCAGTCGTCAAGGAAATGATATACTTGGCACAACAAAGAGTCGCTTAGACACCCACTTACTTTTCCTCCCTCCCTTCCTCCCTCCCCTCACGCCGCTGTCCCCTATACAACAAAAAATTTAATCCCCTCTACAGTCAATCCTCTTTACAGATTTGTCCGCATCTCTTTCATCCCTGACTATTATTTTCTTCATATTTCTACTGTTGACAATGATACCGGATAACAGAGAGAGAGAGAGAGAGAGAGAGAGAGAGAGAGAGAGAGAGAGAGAGAGAGAGAGAGAATTACCATGTACTATAGGATCTAAACACACACACACACACACACACACACACACACACACACACACACACACACACACACACACACACACACACACACACACACACACACACACATCATCATCATCATCATCATCATCAGCCAGAAAAATACATATAAAATCTAAGGGTGTTCCGCGAAGAATTCCGTGAGGGATCCACCACGCACCTTGAATGGCCATTTTTTTTTTTTTCTCTCTCTTTTTTCGTTTCTTTTTCTTGTCCTGGACCAGTACGCCTCTTAGATAAAAAAAAAAAAAAAAAAAAAAACTACCGTGTCTCTTTCTTCCAGGCCGCGTCAAGAGGCTCCACGTGACAGGCTCAAAGAGGACTATTTTGGCCTGCTCCACAGTACTCCACGAGCTGCTGGACAGGTGGTGCTGGGGTGAGTCCAGCAAGCAGTGAGCGTGACGAGGATAACCTGCAGTGAGCGTGACAAAGACGAGTGAAAATGCACCTTGTCCCTATAACTACTACTACTACTACTACTACTACTACTACTACTACTACTATTACCATCATCATCACCACCGCCACCACCACCACAACGACAACAACAGCTCCTGACACGCTCCCTCCCGTCTCCAGACATAACGGGGAGCAGCAGCAGCAGCAGCAGACCCGTTCCCCTGCGACACCACCACAATGGACGGCCACTGTCTTGTCTGATGAGCGTCGCCCTTTGTGCCCAGCCAGCAGAAAGGGCCCACGGAGGCATGACCTGAAGTGACACACATAAGGGACACTACGTAGGCCACGGGAGGGCATACAGCACGCGAGGGAGAGGGAGAGAGAGTGGCGGTGGTGCTGGTTGTGGTGGTGGGTGAGAGGGTATGGGATAGGTGAAGTGGGATGAGAGAGAGAGAGAGAGAGAGAGAGAGAGAGAGAGAGAGAGAGAGAGAGAGAGAGAGAGAGAGAGAGAGAGAGAGAGAGAGAGAGAGAGAGAGAGAGAGAGAGAGAGAGAGAGAGAAAGAAAGAAAGAAAGAAAGAAAGAAAGAAAGAAAGAAAGAAAGAAAGAAAGAAAGAAAGAAAGAAAGAAAGAAAGAAAGACACACACACACACACACACACACACACACACACACACACACACACACACACACACACACACACACACACACAAGGAGCAGGAGACAAAGTGACAAGAGAATGAGACACAAGACAGGCAGACAGACAGACAGACGCACAACAAACACAACACATAAACACTGACAGACAACCGGGAAATATAGCGAGCAGTGACGAGAGAGAGAGAGAGAGAGAGAGAGAGAGAGAGAGAGAGAGAGAGAGAGAGAGAGAGAGAGAGAGAGAGAGAGAGAGAGAGAGAGAGAGAGAGAGAGAGGCCCTTCACCACCACCACCACCACCACCACGTGACAGGCAAGGAGGTTTATCAGTTCACCATCCTGCTGAGGAAAATTTTGGCTGAAGAAACGGTAATGAGTCGTGTTCTTTGTAGTAGTAGTAGTAGTAGTAGTAGGAGGAGGAGGAGGAGGAGGAGGAGGAGGAGTCATTTTAGTTAGTTATGGTGATGGTGTTGCAGATATAAGAAAACAAATAACAAAACAATCATGACTACCAACAAACCTTAAATGCGTTCAAAATATCACACACACACACACACACACACACACACACACACACACACATCAAAGCAAACACTTATAATAAACTGATTACATACAATTACAACACAGCCTGCCATCGCCCCCCCCCCCCATTAGCTACGTACATACGCCACCAACACACCTGGCGCCGCTCCTGGGCACCTCACGCCTTACATCACCTGCCGCTACAACCCCCGCCACCTGACACCCCTCCCCCCAGTCCCACGCAGCCGCTACCCCCACCTACTACAATTTGGGAACACTGCCGCTGCCGCCTCGCCAAAATACCTGCGATAGTTTCCACTCGGTGTCTTAATGGGGCACTCGAGGAGGAGAACTGGCGCAGAACGAGACCATAAGCGTCGCAATGGTTGTAGGTAAGACGGAAGAGCGAAAAGTGTGACTGGGAGAGTGGCGCAGCGTAACAAGAGTGAGGAGTGGACAGATGGAAGAATGGTGCAGCAGTGAAGCAAGTGATTAACTGCAGGAAGGTGAAGGTACAGCACGTGTGTGAAATAATAATAAAATAGTTACAGCAACGAAAGAAGACAAGAAAAAAAATAGCGAGTTGAGTAGAAATATGAGAAAATAAACACAATAAAGACAAACAAATGTGAGACAAAATTAGATGACTACATAAACAAACATACACAAGCGCGTGCACACTCACACTCTCTCTCTCTCTCTCTCTCTCTCTCTCTCTCTCTCTCTCTCTCTCTCTCTCTCTCTCTCTCTCTCTCTCTCTCTCTCTCTCTCTCTCTCTCTCTCTCTCCGTGTGTGTGTGTGTGTGTGTGTGTGTGTGTGTGTGTGTGTGTGTGTGTGTGTAATGATATTCCTTAAATGATTGGCAAAAGGGTAATTCATTGTACAAAGAGTATTTAATAAAACAGTAAAACACACACACACACACACACACACACACACACACACACACACACACACACACACACACACACACACACACACACACAGTACGTATTGAAAATAGCATCAAAATGTTAACACAGTCCGGGTCAGGAGCCTTGACACAAGTATTCACGTGAACAACAAATGGTAAATAAGAGAATCACTGCAAGTATTGGAGAAAACAGAAGTAGACACAGCAAGTCATGAAAGAAGACCAAGTTATCAGCCACACCAGCTGCTTTGTCACTGCTGGCTGGATTCATCTTTGTCGCGCTCAGTGCAGGCTGGAATATTAGAGCGAATAGAATATGGAGTTATCAAGTCAACAAGCCGTATATAAGAAGGAGCTTACTGGTCCATCAATACACTCAAGTCATTACCAACACCCGCCTCAAGACGCTGACGGCAATATTCACCTGCTTAACATTCACTTACGTCTTTTATGGAATCCGATATTAAGAGGTGACGATACCACAAAATCTCTCTCTCTCTCTCTCTCTCTCTCTCTCTCTCTCTCTCTCTCTCTCTCTCTCTCTCTCTCTCTCTCTCTCTCGGCACCGGAACGACTTTTATATTGCTCATTTGTCTTTTAAAAGTTGACAACCTCGTCCTAACTTTGATCCCAGAATACCTGTAAGCATTTATCACCTGAGTCATCGCTCACTTGCCAAAAAAGAACACAAAAAAAAAATACGCGCGCGCGCGCGCGTGTGTGTGTGTGTGTGTGTGTGTGTGTGTGTGTGTGTGTGTGTGTGTGTGTGTGTGTGTGTGTGTGTGTGTGTGTGTGTGTGTGTAGCTATCGTTTAAAAATATATGAAGTACAACCATACCATATTTTTCCAACCGTGAAGATGAGTGGAGGAGGAGGAAGAGAAGTAAAGGAGAAGTAAAGGAGGAGGAGGAGAAGTAAAGGAGGAGAAGAAGACAAACTCCATCAATAAGGCTTGGAGGGGGGGGGAGAGAGAGAGAGAGAGAGAGAGAGAGAGAGAGAGAGAGAGAGAGAGAGAGAGAGAGAGAGAGAGAGAGAGAGAGAGAGAGAGAGAGAGAGAGAGAGAGAGAGAGAGAGAGAGTAATAAAGGAAAGGTGGAGGAGGAAAAGATGAAGAACGGGAAGGAAAAAAAGGGAGGACATGAGATAAGAACGTCATAATAATAAACGTGAAATTGTCAGCAACCTCACCATCTTCCTCCTCCTCCTCCTCCTCTTCTTCCTCCACCTCTTCCTCCTCTTTTCATCCTCCTTTTTCTCCTCCTCCTCCTCCATCAGACAGCAGTAAAACCAACGGCGACCATAAAAGATGAATCATACGTGCAAGAGAACGAGGAGGAGGAGGAGGAGGAGGAGGAGAAGTAAGAGTGTCGTAGGAATAGACTGATAGACATTTACGTTCACACACACACACACACACACACACACACACACACACACACACACACACACACACACACACACACACACACCTCAAAAGGAAATTTAATCAAGCTTCTCATGACCTCTCAGCGTCCCGGCCCAGCTCAACCCAGTCTTATCGCTGCCCAACATAGGACCCCCATTAAAGCACTCCCTTACAGCCCTTATCTCCCTCACCCACACACACCCTCAACCTGTCCGCCACCCAGGATGCGCGGGAGAGAGGAGAAGGGAGCAGAGGCGAGGAGAGGGACGGGAATGAGAGCAGTATGGGAGGATTGTGGGTTCGAGACAGGAAGATGGGTTATGATGGGAGAGAGAGAGAGAGAGAGAGAGAGAGAGAGAGAGAGAGAGAGAGAGAGAGAGAGAGAGAGAGAGAGAGAGAGAGAGAGAGAGAGAGAGAGAGAGAGAGAGAGAGAGAGAGAGAGAGAGAGAGAAAATAAACAAGTCTACGGCACAACACTACCTTTCTCTCTCAATGTCGCTCCAGAGAAAACGTGGCAGTGAAGGGTGGACTACCTTAATTTTATGAACCCAAACTACTCGGTACATTAGATTCAGAACTGTCGATGTCTGAGACTTAAAGGCTTTTTGATGGAGAAGATGCAAGAATGAGGATACACCGCAAAGCACGCCCTTTCCTTCCCTCCTCCCTTTTCCCTCCTTACGTCTCATGTCAAGTAGAATAATCAATAATCAGGTTGTTAGTGCTGAGTTATTAGGGAGCTTTAAAATATTAGACAAATTTATGGATGGGGATGATAGATGGAAATAGAAGTGTTTCATATAAGGATTGCTACGTGTAGGCCTGAAGGTTTTTTGCAGCTTCCCTTTAATTTCTTACGTTATGTTCTTGAAACGTAAAAAATAAATAAATAAATAAATAAATAATATTAATAATAATAATAATAATAATAATAATAATAATAATAATAATAATAATAATAATAATAATTCTTAGCTTGACGGAAGGAAGTGTAAAGTGCACATCACGATAAAGACACATCATCACCTCAAGTTTTAGAGTGTAGAATGTTAAGGCGGATTTACACGGGACGATTTCTCCTCCCGACTAACTCCAACCACCAGGAACTGCCGGCAGGTTTCTGCCGAAAGTATTTCAGGCTGGTTTACACGGGGCAATTCGCGGCAGGTTTTAGCCGGAAATACGCAACAGGGAGCAGCTGAATTGCGGCCCAAGCCGATGCACCGCTCTGTCGGTCTGATTCAGCCGCCTTCACGGCAATTTTTCCAGAGTCAAATAAGAACAGTTATTAATACAAAACTGAAAATAGGAAGAATGTTGTTCGAAAGTGTTTTAATAATAATAATCACTAACTGTACTATTACAAACAAAAAATAAAATATTTAAATTTACTCATCAATATTTAGGAAAACAGACGAGGAATTGGTTTGTTTTACACCATCAATGAGGAAGCCAGCGGCCCAGCACGTGTGTACTCCACCGGGAGGCATCATGAGCAGTTATATGAACACTGTTTGGAGCCACGCGTCAGAAATATTTGCTTCTCCTTCAAGCACAGCAAAATCGCCGCTACAGCAACAGCTCGTCGTCGGAGGATTCCATCTTAGTGGTTTGTTTTGATGCAGCGAGCCAGCCGGCAGCGGCTGCTCTTGACCGTGTGAATGCTTTCGGCTGAAACCTGCCGGCAATTCCGGGTGGCTGGAACCAGCTGGGAGGAAAAACTGCCCCGTGCAAACCCACCTTTACATAGTTGAGAGCAGCCGCTCTCCTCCGTCGAGCAGCCTGGCTCCTGTAGCTATGATTTTGCTATGCTTGAAGAAAAAGCAAAAGAAGAAACGGTTGTGGCCTCGTTGCTGGCTAGCGAGAAGGTATACAAGTAGTGTTCATACTCTTGCGAAAACTAAGCTTAGAGGAAACACCACCAGCAACAGCAGCAGCAGCAGCAGTAGTAAAAGTAGTAATGGTAGTAGTAGTAGTAGCAGGAATGGGTTCGATTATGAGTGCGGTTACATTGCAATATCCCAACACACACACACACACACACACACACACACACACACACACACACACACACACACACACACACACAGGGCAGGGGAGAGGAAGAAAGAAGAGGTAAGGGGGAGAGGACCAGAGATCATGACTGATAATAAATGACAGCTAACGATGTAAACAAACTAATTCCGCGTCTATTTTCCAAAATTTCTATAAGCGAATTTAAATTTTATTATTTTTTTTTTTATTTACTGTATATGATGGTGCAGTCAATGGTTATTACTAGAACACTTTTGTTTCTTCTATCTCCAATGCTGTTAATAGCTGTTCACATTTGACCGTGGAAAATTGCGGCTCATTGAGGGAAGGCGGCTGAATCTTGACCAACACAGCGGTTCCGTGGCTCGGGCGGCAATTCAGCTGCTCCAGGCTGCATTTCGCTCCCGGCTGCACATTCTCCGCTAAAACCAGCCGCGAACTGTCCCGTGTACGTGAAGCCTACTTCAGTGGTAACGTTTATTAGGTCACTTTTATAACACACTCCTGTCAGCCTAGAGGGAATCCCGCACTCACTGCACGAGCATCCTTCACGAGGGTCACCTTCACTTGTATCTGAATGCACTTAACAGGCTGTGTCTCCTTATGAGCTTCTTTATGGCAGTGTATCCTTATGAGAAGCTGACATTGTTTTACTCGTATGTGTTATCAGTTCTTTCTTTGGTCTTTCTCCTTGTGTGTGTGTGTGTGTGTGTGTGTGTGTGTGTGTGTGTGTGTGTGTGTGTGTGTGTGTGTGTGTGTGTGTGTGTGTGTGTGTGTGTGTGTGTGTGTGTGTGTGTGTGTGTGTGTGTGTGTGTGTGTGTGTGTGTGTGTGTGTGTGTGTGTGTGTGTGAGAGAGAGAGAGAGAGAGAGAGAGAGAGAGAGAGAGAGAGAGAGAGAGAGAGAGAGAGAGAGAGAGAGAGAGAGAGAGAGAGAGAGAGAGAGAGAGAGAGAGAGAGAGAGAGAGAGAGAGAGAGAGTCTGCGGAACCACAGTGCCTCTTCTCGAGTGCCAATATCTGCCTACGCATGGAACATCTTAACCTAGCCAACCTCGAAAAGTTCCACACATACATGAATAAATAAATGATGGTAATAATAATAATAATAATAATAATAATAATAATAATAATAATAATAATAATAATAATAATAATAATAATAATAATGAGCAAGCAGAACAACAACATCAACAACAAAGAAATAAAGAAAGAAAGAAAGCAAGAAAGAAAGAAAGAAAATAAACAACAACAACAACAACAACAACAACAACAACAACAAAGAAAAAGAAAGAAAGAAAGAAAATAAAAAGAAAGAAAACTATATCCTTGTTTCACCCATCCACACCCACCCACACCGACACACACACACACCGACACACACGAGGCATTAACAGGAGCATTCTGTCTTCCCCAAACACGTCAATAAGGCCGCTTAAAAAGGGAAGCATTATGCACATTTTCTCCACGTGGCTCATCGCTGCAGATCTTATGACACAGCACAACTCCACAACTCCACATGAACTCCAGCATCCTTACACACATCGGCTACACCTCCTGGCTGCCTAACTGACGTCTCTATAACGAACTATCAAGGCACCTGGGTCCGTATTCACAGTCGCTTTGCTCTTTCACCACGACAATTTTCAAAGGCCACAGAGATGATTAGGCGAGTTCCCAAGAGTGTTTCTACCGTTCATAATGTAGAGATCTTGTTAATCTGTCACTAGAACCGTAAAAACACAATTTAAAACCCGTGTAACTTCAACTAAAGCCTTTTGAAAGTAGTCGAGGTGCGTTCCAGAGTTGTTTTAAAATATAGTCCCCTTAAGCTGCTAGATAATCTTCCCTTAGTAACCAAGATTGCTACGAGTTATATTTTCTAAGGTGTGTAGATAACGGAGTGCTCTGCCCCTGGAGCCAAGCACACAGCATTGACTCAGATGACAACACTTGCAATGGGGGGACTGCGGCAGCTTTATCAGTGTTCCCAGCGGCCTTCACACACACACACACACACACACACACACACACACACACACACACACACACACACACACACACACACACACACACACACACACACACACACACACACACACACTGCCTAAGAATAACTGTGATGTATGTACCAACTGCACTCCTGTTATGCCGTGTGTGTGTGTGTGTGTGTGTGTGTGTGTGTGTGTGTGTGTGTGTGTGTGTGTGTGTGTGTGTGTGTGTGTGTGTGTGTGTGTGTGTGTGTGTGTGTGTGTGTGTGTGTGTGTGTTGATAAAAATTCAGTTCATCTTCACACTCAATGTTATTTTGTTCTTCAAAGTAGTTTTTTCCTTCAATATTTCCTTGCATGAGAGAGAGAGAGAGAGAGAGAGAGAGAGAGAGAGAGAGAGAGAGAGAGAGAGAGAGAGAGAGAGAGAGAGAGAGAGAGAGAGAGGAAAGCCACGATGATATCCGCAGGAGAAACTTCAAACACACAGATCAGAGTCGCGAGGAGGACTACCACAAGGCTGAGGAAGTGATGAGCGGTCTTCCTATTGTCATACACGTCACCTTGAGAAATACCACCGCCACCACCGCCAGCTTCCGCCGGACGATTCTACCTAAGTAAATAAAACGCTCAGTAATTCTCTTCACGCCTTATGAAAATAAAGTAATAGCAAATGATGTATAATGAGAGAAATAGTCAATTGTTTTCTTTCTATACATCTTCCTGGTAAACGCAAAGAAAGACATGAAATTGTAAAGTTGCGTACGTTTTCCTCGTATTGTTTATAAAAGGGACAATGAAGAATTATATGCACGGAGAAGCAGCTAATTGCTTCCATCGTTTTTTTTTTTTTTTTTTTACATCTTCTTGATAAATACAAGACAAAATAATAGGTTAAGAGTTAAGTAGAAAAAAAAAATGTAATAAAAACTCTATTCTTATTCATTTTTAATAATCCTGACTAGTAACAAAAAAATATAAATATATAAAATATTCAGCCCGTGGCTCAGCACTGCATGACAGTAACGTAAGAAAGAAATGGCACGAAAAAATCTTCACTTCTTACCACAATAATGAAGAACAAATAAATTCAACAAACCTCATTTAAAATAACAAAACATCTCTCGTAATAAGAACATAAGAACATAAGAAATAAGGGAAGCTGCAAAGAAGCGACCAGGCTTACACGTGGCAAGTCCCTGTATGAAATATACCTACCTATTTCCACCTATCATCCCCATCCATAAACCCGTCTAATCTTCTCTTAAAGCTCCCTAATGTACTGGTACTAACAACAAGATTACTGAGTCAGTTCCACTCATCTACCTCTCTATTTGAGAACCAGTTTCTTCCTATCTCTTTCTTAAAACCAAAATTTTTCAAGCTTCAGCCCGTTACTTCTTATTCTATCCTGGTTGCTGATTCCTAAGAATTTTGCTTACATCCCCCTTGTTATAACCCTTATAATTCATAATTTCAACACAATCACAACCTCTAATCACCTTGTCAGTCAGTCTCCTCAGGCCTTCCCTCGCAGCCTGGCATGTCCGAGGCGAAGACAAAAGACGAACAGGAAGGAGTAAGAACAGTTTTCCTTCACTGCGAAGCGTGTCTCTTCATAAAAACAAGGCGACGAGCAGCCCGCAGCCCGCCACGCCCCACTTGGTATGCACTCACTATCCCACATCATAATCTCTGTCGCCACACTATATATATTACCAATGCAATACTTATGCTCAAAGTCATCCCTGCGCCTCCCTTCCCCCACCCCCCCCCAGGTGTATTAGTAAGCAAGGGGTGTAAATATATGAAGGTCAGGGAAATGAAGGTGATCGCCAGAGCCACGCACCCACGGCAGCCAGGACACCCCCCCTCCCCCTCCCCTGCGCCTCGAGGACCTGTTGCTGAGGCGTATTAATCTATATCAATTAATTAGTTAGTCAAGCAGTCAGTCATTCAGGCAGTCAGGCAATCAATCGATCAATCAGTCAATCGATCAGTCAGTCAATCACCATAAAGACGTAGTAGTAGTAGTAGTAGTAGTAGTAGTAGTAGTAGTAGTAGTAGTAGTAGTAGTAGTAGTAGTAGTAGTAGTGGTGGTGGTGGTGGTGGTGGTGGTGGTGGTGGTGGTGGTGGTGGTGGTGGTGGTGGTGGTAGTAGTAGTAGTAGTAGTAGTAGTAGTAGTAGTAGTAGTAGTAGTAGTAGTAGTAGTAGTAGTAGTAGTAGTAGTAGTAGTAGTAGTAGTAGTTGTTGTTGTTGTTGTTGTTGTTGTTGTTGTTGTTGTTGTTGTTGTTGTTGTTGTTGTTGTTGTTGTTGTTGTTGTTGTTGTTGTACTCGTAGTAGTAGTAGTAACAACAATAACAACAACAACAACAACAACAACAACAACAACAACAACAACAACAGCTACTACTACTACTACTACTACTATTACTACCACTACTTATACTGCCACCAGGTCAAAAAATCACAATTCTTTACTGCACAGGAACCTATGCATTGTAAACGATAACCTTTACCAACACGAACCACTGATAACCTTAACTATTATAAGTAAAAAAATAAATAAATAAATATATAAATAAATGCATCACCTACTACGTCCTGACCAGCGAGTAGCCGACCTGCATGAATTCAGTATATGAGAAGGGACTTAACTACACCGACAGCACGACGAATAACAATTATATCAACAGAGGGTGGATTACCTATTTCAAGTCCTGCACTCTAAAACGCTCTGCTCTCTCACCGCCACAAAGATGGTTAGCTGGTTTCTCACGAGTGCTTCTCCTGTTAATAAATGTATAGTTTTGTTAATCTGTCAGTAGAAACAAAAATAAAAATCTTCAAAATTCGTGGAGCCTTCAGCATGTAGTGGCGATGTGCTGCAGGCGTGTTTCAGAAAATGTGCTTCCAAGAAAATCCTAATGACACTTGTACATCTTAGTTACCCCTTACTTGCTGCTGTGCTTGTGACGCTGACAACCATAATCACCTCTACCTTCAACCACCCTACCATGTTCACTCGTGGGCCTTTTTTTTTTAGTTGCCTTTTGCCAGTGTCCTTAAATGATAAAAAAAAAAAAGAGAAAAAAATGAACTGCCCACCCATATCTCCCACAAGGCTATCCATAAGCTTCACCCCTCTGCGTTCCTCTTGATCTCCTTGCGTCTGTCATTCCCAACAAACAAACACTCGCTCTCCTATCTGCCCGCCCTCAACACGCCGCCTAAAAACCTCACTTGTCTTCTCCCTACACACTGCATCAACTCTCCCTCTGCTCCTGTTCTCCTCAACACCTCTCAACTCAGTAGCCCATAAAAAAACTCCCCGTGCATTCAAAAGACACTTTTCTAAAAATATTCAACAGACTTTTCTTTACGATGAATGGCAGCTTGATATCATAATCTGTATCAACACAAGACTATCTTATCAGGCAGAGGAAATACACAACTGTCAATTGGTAACAAAGCAAATTCTTATTTGTTTTCATTTCTTATCGAGTGACAGGAAAATATAAAAGGAAAAAAAGAGACAGAGAGGAAATTGGTAGCTTCAATTATCTACCATTCCGCTGTCGTCGCCGCCACCACCAGCACTACCACCACCACCACCACCACCACCACCACTTCCATCGCCGCCGCAATTCATCAGCTGATCAGAGCCATTAAGTAACGCTTATAGTGACAGAAGGCAACCCTAACAGCCATTCATCCCTTCCTCTCTCTCTCTCTCTCTCTCTCTCTCTCTCTCTCTCTCTCTCTCTCTCTCTCTCTCTCTCTCTCTCTGACAACAGGATGATTCACTTGGGAGAACACTCGCAATAAAATTAAATGGAGATAAACTATAACAAAAAGGTTTAAACATACAGAGTGGCATATTACTTCATCGAGTGGACAGAACCGCAGACCATCCATGAGACTCCTTGTGGTCACGTTCAAGGTCACCAAGTGTTTGTGGTCTGATAATAACATAATGGAAAAAAGAGATTGTAGGTTAAAAGAATAGTAAGTCCTTCATAACAATTATTTCTCATTTACAATAATCTTATTGTTATTGTTGTTATGACTATTATTATTATTATTATTATTATTATTATTATTATTATTATTATTATTATTATTATCATTATTAATTATTATTAATTATTATTATTACTATCATTATTATTATTATTATCGCTATTATTATCATCATTAAAACTATCATATATTCATTGTTGTTGTTGTTGTCGTTGTTTTTGTTGTTATTACTATTATTATTATAATAGAAGTAGCACCAGCAGCAGCACCAGCAGTAGCAACAGCAGCAGCACCAGCAGCAGCAGCAGCAACAGCAGCAGTAGCAGTAGTAGTAGTAGTAGTATTCTTTCCTATACAATTATTTTTTATTAATAACAATGTAGTAGTAGTAGTAGCAGTAGTAGTAATAGTAGTAGTTGTAGTAGTCAAGATTATAGGCAATAAGTGGCAGTCACAGGCCGGTGGAGAGAGAAAGGAAGGCCTGGCAGCGGAGGGTGAAGAGGCGAGGAGGCGCACTCTTCGTAAATCACCACCACCGTCTGATCTCCAAGTCTCCCAGCATGCCATGTCCCAAAGTCCTTCTCTGCATGTTTAAATAGTCCCACAACACCTACAGTCACGACAACGGACAAACACACACGCAATTAACAATCTGTCCTCGACACTTCTCGTGCCAAGATCGCCAATAGTGAAATTCGGCGGCTCCCCCACAACCTCAGATCCACTTAAATATCATTATATATTCTCTCTCTCTCTCTCTCTCTCTCTCTCTCTCTCTCTCTCTCTCTCTCTCTCTCTCTCTCTCTCTCTCTCTCTGGATACCGGATTATCGTCATTATCATCAGAAGCAGCATCAGCAGTGTCTTCACAGAGGCGACCACTGAGCAACACACGTACTCTGGTAACAGCTGTCACTAGTTTCCTGACATCCACGCCTGTGCAGCCTGTTCTGAAACGCTTTGTTATCTCTTAAGGACTATACTAAGGCCACGGATATGACTCATCCCGCTGTCATGCATTTTTTTTTTCTTCTTACTTAGCGGTGCTGGATTGATAACTCCAAACTTTGAGACTCCAGTAGCTCCCACCACAGCGAGTTAAGCGGCGTCGTGATAACAAGCTGACACGTCTAACCCTTTCACCGCTACAGATATTTTACCAGAATCACGCCTTCCAAGAATTCCTTTTGTACAAGTTTCTTAATTAGTTCTATAGTTTATGATAGAAAAAAAAATTAACTATTTTTTATCTTATTTTCAGAGAGACAGAAGTAACCACAAATGCCACCAGTCTCCTGAAGTATCGACTGCAAGGAAAACTATGACACAGGGATACACGTCACTTCAAGAAAGAGATAAAAAAAAAAAAAGTACCACGTGAAAAATGGCACACGGATATATTTCATAAATTCTGGGGCCGGTATTAATAAACATCCTAGAAGTACTCCTAGCAGCACCTCCTAGAAGTGCTTTTATCTTCAAATTTGCTCCTAGAAGTTGCTCCTAAAAGCAACTTTTACTTGCAACGTAAAAGTTACTCCTAGGAGTAGAAACGTCGCTAAAGTAGCAGCTTTTCTAAATGTAGCAACTTTATTTTGCATCTAATCTAACAAGATGTCTTTCTTTTGGTGGTAGTTTATGTTTGTGAATTAATCTTGACAATATCTAAGTCATTCTAGACTATTTCTGAGCATTATCAAGAGCGATATGTAATTTCCGGACAGGTCGATAATTTGGCGGATGTAAACAAAGCACCGCCCTCCCTGACGGGCCAACATTATTTTTCTTGTCTTTTCATGCACTCTTTTGATACCAAGGTCCGTATTCTTGAACGTTTTGGGAGTCTTACTTCATCTTCTATTTCACACGCTCCAGTGGAAGTCAATGGGGTTTTCAGAAATGTTTTCATGACCTTACTGATAGTCTGACAAGAATTCTGCATGACCAATGAGAAAAGACCCACGAGGACCTGACTAATCACCCCTGCAATCTCTGAAAAATACTCTTTTATGAACGAACCACCCGTTTAACTAAGAACGCGCATCCATGTTCATCCACACGTCTACTGCACGGGTCTGAGGGCGAGGCTGTACCGACCAATAGTGATACTGCCATGTATTGCTCCACGTTTTCTATGACGCGAAACAACTCACACGTTTCCTCTGTACTACGTGCCGCCAACGATAACGGACGGAATAAGGAAACCACACCAACGTTTGTTTTACCACCGTACACTGAAATAAATTATGCCTCTGAGTCATGAAATCGCTCTGGTGCTCACGCCACATGCTTTCCCGCGCCCTCTAGTCTCTCCTAGTATGCGCCTGTGTACAGAGACGCTTTACTCCCTCGCCACGACTATTGTCAAAGGATACAGATATGATTAGCCGGTTTCTCGAGAGTGTTTATCAATATAATACCGTGAATATCTGTCACTAGAGCTTAAAAACGCTCTATAAAACCCGTGTAACTTTAACTAGAGCCTTTTGAATGTTGTGGAGGTGTGGCGCGGGAGTGTTTCAGAATATGGACCATAGTTGCAGACAAAGTTCAGTTAACGTGACGCACTTTTCCGCCAGGCACTTGTTTAAAGGCCGGCTGAACCTAGGACCAAGCAGTCTTCCAAGAAAATTTCAAGCCGGAACCAGGATTCGAATCAGGAACCTCTTGCGCTGGTACCAGATGCGACACTGTCTTATCTACCGCATATAAAGAAATCCTATAAAAAAAAAAAAATAACAGATCTGAAAACTAAGTAAAATGATGCAAGGTACAGTTTTATTTATTCATTATTGTTCTATACACGCTTCCTATCAATCA
>NC_087157.1:2787500-2795000 GCF_035594125.1 Scylla paramamosain | reverse complement strand
GCTTGGCAATGGTGGGCCACACATCGCCGCCGCTGTTTACATTTCTTTCGCTGCCCCAATATCCTACTTTATTATACTATTATCGTACTCACCTTGGTTTTTTTTTTGGGGGGGGATTTTTTTTTTTTTTTGCGTTGAAATAAATAGGTTTTGTTGATATTTATGGTGGTGGTGGTGGTGGTGGTGGTGGTGGTGGTGGTGGTGGTAGTTGTAGTAGTAGTAGTAGTAGTAGTAGTAGTAGTAGTAGTAGTAGTAGTAGTAGTAGTAGTAGTAGTAGTAATAACAATAATAATAATAATAATAATAATAATAATAATAATAATAATAATAATAATAATAATAAATCAACAAGAACACGAACACCACCACCACCACCACCACCACCACCAACATCAACAACAACAACAAAATAGTAGGTACGCGTTCAATATCAACATTTCCCTTCAATAATAAGCAAATTTGATCTAGTTCCACATTACCACTTCACCTTTTGTTTTCCTTTTATTACCATATATATTACTCGCCTTCCCACCAACAGGCCGCAGCACTTAGCCAGACCCACTTCTCAGGTAACTAACACTAATCCCTCGCCAACCCGAAACCTGCACACCTTACCTCACCTTAACCCTACCAACCCACTAACCTCTCGACCCACAAACCTCACGCAAGCCTCTAAACTTCACCCCCCACCATGCGACCACTGCCAAACCCCCTCTACAAACCATAACATCACTTGATAAACCTTCTCTTCATCTAATACACTCCCAGATCCTTGTTAGTCTCTCTCACGCCCCCTGTCACGCCCCCTGGCAAAGCCCCCCTGGCAAGCCCTATCAAGCTGTATCAAAACCCCCCTCAGTCAGTCACACTTCTCACAAGCACGGGACTCGCTCACTGCCTGCACGATGGGCGGCGCCAACTCCCTCACGTGCTTAGCTTGTTGTTGCCAATACGGGGTTATTTAGTGGCCCTGGTGGTGGTGGTGGTGATGGTGATGGTGGAAGTGGCGGTGGTGGTAGTAGTAGTAGTAGTAGTAGTAGTAGTAGTAGTAGTAGTAGTAGTAGTAGTAGTAGTAGTAGTAGTAGTAGTAGTAGTAGTAGTAGTAGCAGCAGGAGCAGCAGAATCGTGTTTGTAATACGCATATAGCACCAATAATAATAATAATAATAATAATAACAACAACAATACCACCACTACCACGATCAACAACAACAACAACAACAACAACAACAACAACAACAACAACAACAACAACAACAATAATAATAATAATAACGGTAAATAAATAAGTAAATAAATCTGCTCAGAATGGCTAAGAAATCCCTCCTACTTTTTATCTCCTGTGCAGCGGAAACACGAGCTGGGGCAACGGGGACCCCAACTCTGCCTGTCTTGACACACACTGATTGCTGAGACGTGTTAAAAATCCCCAGGTCTTGAAGAAAGGAGGAGGAAGAGGAGGAGGAGGAGGAGGAGGAGGAGGAGGAGGAGGAGGAGGAGGAGGAGGAGGAGGAGGAGGAGGAGGAGGAGGAGGAAAAGCAGCAGCAACAACCAAAACCACCACCACAACAACAACAACAACAACAACAACAACAAAGATGATAATGATAATGACAACGACGACGATGAACATGGATGACCAATGAACATGACGATAATAAACAAAACAAGTAAATAAAATAGTAATTTCTTACCAAAACAATTGTGTGTGTGTGTGTGTGTGTGTGTGTGTGTGTGTGTGTGTGTGTGTGTGTGTGTGTGTGTGTGTGTGTGTGTGTGTGTGTGTGTGTGCCCACGAGCGCGCAGCCAGACTACCCCTCGTCCCGCCACTGCCACATCAACAAACAGGTGAGCCACGCTGCCCTCATTAACTTACCTGCAGATACCCACCTGTGCACCCAGCTTCCTCCTTCCTCCTATTTCTTCCAGACACGCAAATATTCTCTCTCTCTCTCTCTCTCTCTCTCTCTCTCTCTCTCTCTCTCTCTCTCTCTCTCTCTCTCTCTCTCTCTCTCTCTCTCTCTCTCTCCAGTCCCCGTCCCTGCCCCACATTACGTTACTAGTATCACTAATCTACACATCGTCTTTCGTCAGTGTACACTCATCTGCCATTTCAGAGCCTCAATATTTCCTCTGCACCCAAATTCATTACACAGTACTTAACAAACTATTCAGTACTGTACATTTTTTTTCTTTCCTGTCATTTTTTTTTCCTATTCAGTACTGTACATTTTTTTTTCTTTCCTGTCCTTTTTTTATTTCCAATCATAAGGTATTTTAGCGTACGTGAAATCAGCCGTACCATACTTAGCTTCATCCCGCGGCACGCCACCCCTGCAGGAAACCCGCGTCACTGGTGAGGTGAGGCGGAGGTGAGCATACACTTCCACATCACCAGTTAAAAATACGCACTCAATTAAGGCTGGCACGAACGCCCCAACGTGGTGTATCTGCGTGTAAGTATTTCTTGCGGCACACGAGGGCCTTGGTTCAACATGGCCGGAGTTTAAGTGTACATTCAAAACTGAGTAAAAAGAAAGGGAGGCGAGGGTGTTCCTTAGACAGTTGTGCGTGTCTCTCCGCCAAAGAATAAAAGCAGGTAGAGTTCATGCTATAGTGAAGTACTGGCGAGAGGCTACGCTGCAAGCTGTCGGCACAAGAACTTAAGCAGTGATGTGAAGGCAGTGCTCTTGGTGGAGGCAGCCTTCGTGGTGTATGTGCGGCGATGGTAATGCCACGTGCCTACTCATGGTTTGTGTATTTACATCAAACATCAGAACGATAAGGAATAATGGTCGAATGGCACGACTTAAGCCCAGGCTTCCTTACATTGAAGTGTGGTGATGATGATAACAACAATAATAACAACAACAATAACAAAAGCAGCTGCAGCAAAAACAAAAAAAAAAACAACAACAACAACAAAAGCAGCAGCAGCAGCAGCAGCAGCAGCAGCAGCAACAACAACAAAAACAACAAAAGCAGCAGCAGCTGCAACAACAACAACAATAACAACAAAAGCAGCAGCAGCAACAACAACAACAACAACAACAACAACAACAACAATAATCACAATGTGACAAAACAGTTAACTCTCCCAAATGCAACCAGTAGTGTCATAAATTCTGGTGAAAATACTCTGTTCTTCTCGCGACGCGCAGCATCCAATGAAACAAGTGTTTATAGAACATATAGACCATGCTGATACTAACGCAGCGAGGACACCGCCCGTGGGGGCAGTCCGTACAGTGTGTGTGTGTGTGTGTGTGTGTGTGTGTGTGTGTGTGTGTGTGTGTGTGTGTGTGTGTGTGTGTGTGTGTGTGTGTGTGTGTGTGTGTGTGTGTGTGTGTGTGTGTGTGTGTGTGTGTGTGTGTGTGTGTGTACCTGCATTATGTAATTTTTTAACAACCAAATGAGTGAGACAAAACCGGCATCTACTTTTTTTTTTTTTTAATATAAAATTTGGACAGCGTTGACACCTCAGCCTCCAGGTGTGGTGCTTCGCGGTCTGTCGCAGTGAGTGGTAATACTTGCAAAGTGTTGATCATAGCCACTTAATACCACTAGTACGCCCCTGAGGAACGTGCGGTGACTGGTACTGTGCTTCTCTGCACGCCACTCATCTTCGTCTGTAAAGTGTGTGGTGAGTGCCAAGCAAAACTCCCCAACGCGGACACAGGCAGGCCTGACTTGGTTTACCTACTAAGTAACAATCACCACCGGGAACATAAAGAGGCTGACCTGATTTATCACACCCTCCATGTTGCTGTGAAGCTGTCCAGTGGATGATGCAACATGGGGAAGCATTCTCTTCAGCCGCACGTGTGTGCCCGTACTTCAAGGCCACGGGACGAGTTTCATTTTTTTCTTTACTTTTTAATTAATTTATTTCTTTTTATTATCATTCTTTTTTTTTTAAAGATCAGTGACGCTATAAAGCTGCATACATTGTTTACAATTCTCTCTCTCTCTCTCTCTCTCTCTCTCTCTCTCTCTCTCTCTCTCTCTCTCTCTCTCTCTCTCTCTCTCTCTCTTTCACACACACACACACACACACACACACACACACACACACACACACACACACACACACACACACATACACACACACACACACACACACACACACTGTCCTCATGCCCCCAGCCGACCCCCTGGTCCCGGCCCCAAAGCGCATCCTATCTCCCTTATCTCTCAGACACAACTGTGGTGGCGACACTGAAAAAGAATGTGCCGAAACACGAGGCTGTACGTGTTTGTTGTTTTTGCTGTGGACGCCACGGGCACGCCGGCAGCCTTGGGGTTGCCGCCGACGCATCACACACCGCCCTTCCTGCACGCACGCAGCACCTTGCTCATACTACAGCACCGCCACCAGAACGATGACAATAATGAGTTGGTCATGCACAATGACGGCTTTGAAAAAATTATTACTACACAGCGACAACACACACACACACACACACACACACACACACACACACAACACACACACACACACACACACACACACACACACACACACACACAGGCATGGCTGGCGTGTTCGTCAGGCTGGTGATGACCTTTGTGTCGCCGTCTGGCCCCAGAGGGCGCAGGGTACTCGCCTACAGCTCTGGCCTCTCTCTGGTGCTCCACCAGACACAAGAAAAACAAAAACAAGAGATTCATTTTAATTCATTAACAAAACTCTTGTTTTCTTGGACAACATTTTTTTTTATGCGCGCTACAAAGTTACTTTATTAAAAAAAAAAAAAAAAAAAACAGTAACTGTGATAACAGCCTTCAATATGACCCTTCGTCTCGGCACCGATGATGGCACAGAGCGTTTAGAAACTCCGGTCTTCTGTGTGGCTCCCGTTAATCGATGATGAATAGATATAAAAGAGAAAAATTTATGCAGAATCCCATTGTCATGAAAGAGTGTGTGTGTGTGTGTGTGTGTGTGTGTGTGTGTGTGTGTGTGTGTGTGTGTGTGTGTGTGTGTGTGTGTGTGTGTGTGCCGGAATTGCATTCAAAGAGGAAGGTGAGTGTTGGGTAATACCGTCAAGACTGATCCAGTGTCACACGCGAGTGACGTGCGCCACAGTGGGTCAATGTGCGTTACACCACGTGTGACAAAAACAGTGATGGCCAGGGTTACACTGCTACACATAACATGTGCTTTCATTCCTTTATAATTCCCATCATGGCTGCTCACTAACCACTTTTTATCCTCTTACATAAATACAGTAATGGAAGGCTTGCGCGCTGCCTGAGCCGCTTAACTATGAAATTCGTGCTAGTGATATAAATCTGCGCATTTTACATTCAATAACCTCTGCAATTACAACTTCAAGCATCTTAAACATAAAAAATGGTGTTTTGTGCCGCTTTATAATTCAGAGAACACAACTAGAGTTTTATTTCCCTCACTGAGGAGATCACCATGACACGCGCCCTTGATACACAACACTCAGGAGTCACTCCATCATCCCCGCCCGATCCCTTTTATACTGCCAGTGGCTGCCCTGCTCCTGCTGACCGCTGCATGCTGCACTACCTGTCCCAATTAACACGTTCATGTGTGTGTGTGTGTGTGTGTGTGTGTGTGTGTGTGTGTGTGTGTGTGTGTGTGTGTGTGTGTGTGTGTACACACACACACACACACACACACACACACACACACACACACACGCACACACACACACACACATTTTCTTCACACGATCGCGGGAAACATTGAAAGTGGCAATCACGAGAGAGAGAGAGAGAGAGAGAGAGAGAGAGAGAGAGAGAGAGAGAGAGAGAGAGAGAGAGAGAGAGAGAGAGAGAGAGAGAGAGAGAGAGAGGAGGGGGGGTGACTGCCCCTCACGCCTGTTCGGAGACAAGGGGTGGGAACACACGTGCACCAGGCGGAGGGCAGAGCGTCGCGCCCCTCCCTGGTGCTTCCCGCCGCTGCGACACCTTACTCTTAACACGATGATTCGCCGCAACTTCGAGTATGGAGTTATCCGCTAGGTGAAGCCGTCCTCGATGCAAGTCATGTGGTTTCGATAACAGCTCTATTTTCAAAGAAGGATATGTGCACGAGACGCGTAGCTAATATCTTCATTCGTCGCAAGTGTTCAAGGTACGAGTATAGCTACATATTAAGAGTTTGCATTGTGAACGGGTGCTATTAATATTTTTTTTTTTTTTTTTGCAAAAAAACGGATCACCGGTGCAACTTTACCAATGATTGGTCACCATGCCTCGTCTAGTTTCTTTCTTGATATGGTATACACTGCTAATGCTGCTGTTGTTACTACTACTACTACTACTACTACTACTACTACTACTAATGTTGCTGCTGCTGTTGCTGCTGCTGCTGCTGCTGCTGCTGCTGCTGCTGCCACTACTACTACTACTACTACTACTACTACTACTACTACTACTACTACTACTACTACGACGACGACGACGACGACGACGACGACGACGACGACGACGACGACAACAACAACGCACAGCTACTGTATATAACTGCTTAAGTGCCCAGACACTGCCACTGCGCTACGAATGCACACGAAGAACGTGACAGCGTGAGTGTAACAGAAATCCTCTCTTCACTTTATTAGCCCATCAAACACCCTGAAACCGTGACGTCGCCAGGACTCAATCAACGCCTGCGAGCCCCGTGCCCCTGGTGCCGGTGGCTGGCCACGGAGGGATGGGGAATAAGGACGGGTCTGGCTAAACTAAAGGCATGAAACTGTACGCAACTACTTTCCATGCAAGATAATACTAATAAACAGCACACTAGTACAGTACATCTAACAAGATAATATATTTGATGAATAAACAAATGAATAAATTAATTGAATACATAACTAGATACATAAGAAAGAAAAAATCTTTTTACATTAAATTATGCTGTTACTATTTTCTAACAGGACCATCAGTCTCTCCAGAATCCTAAGCGATGAAAACATTTCTCAGTTCTGGATCAATGTGCAACATTCATTCTTAGTGTGTTTACATTTCCCTTACATATATACATATTTATATAGGAATAAACATGTCATGGTAAAGCACAGCTGCGCCAAAAGCGCAGTGATCACGCTGCAGTGCGTATGACGTAGAATCGTATACTATACTACATATTACATGCGCCAGAGACGGAGGCCCCGTCAGTCATCATCATCAGCCTGACTCCACTGCAGATCAAAAGCCTCCCCAACCTTCTCCATTTATATCTGTTGGACGTATTTTGCTTTCTTATCCAAATCAGCGATTAAGATATAATATCCCTACAGAGCAGGATGTAAGGTCTGGTGGAGGTAAGCAAACGCCTCCACTATTGCTAAGAGCATCGCAGGCTTCCTGCCGCCCTGAACCGTTTCTTCAAATCGGCGGCTGCAAATGACGTCGCTATTAACTGCAGTGAGGCAGTTTCGCATACATCTGAACACCGACAGCACCCTCTCCTTGGCACCACACTGGTTCTCCATACCTCCTTCTGAACAAAGCATGCAAGTT
>NC_087157.1:2767500-2782500 GCF_035594125.1 Scylla paramamosain | reverse complement strand
ATGGAACAATTGAGATTCAGTGGCTGGTTGAGCTCAGATATTTCAAGATCCCAGAAGCAAAAGCAGCAATTTTCACACCACTTGTCACCTTCCACCACACCTACCAACAACCATGAGTAGGTGCCAAAGTGTGTCCATTGCTTACAACCTAGGGATTTATGTTAGGTTGATCTTCTTCAGTCTTTGGTAATGAACTTTAATGGAATTGCAGATTCATCTGTTTCTGGGTATTGATATTAATTTCATTTTCTGAAGTTCTATCTACGATGTAGAATATGCAGATCTTTAAAACTTTTTGAATGCATGCTTATATTATAAGAGACAGGCCTAGTTTATAATGCAAGATTACTGTCTCAGTTTCCTCATGGGGAAGACTATGAGTGTTTAGTCACCACATGTAGAAATAAATGTGTACTCATTCAATATACAAGCTAATAGTATAACATTAATATTCTTGTCCTTCTTCCACAAGAAATTGTAGTTCTTTTTGTATTAAAGTTTAGTAAAAATTACTCCAACATATCTTATCCTATGATGATATGAAAGTTAATTAACTTGTTCTAAGCTTTGGCCACATGTTGGGAAGGCACAATAGAGATAGACCCAAACATGGACTCGATGTTTATTTTGGTTGATTCCATTAGATTACACATAAAGAACAACATTCTAAAAATGGATATATGCATCATCAATATGAAATAGGCACATGAAGTTGATGATAGTTCATTTAAACCACTTTTAGTTCAGGAAAAGCAGATGTACAAGAAGAAAGTCCCTGCGATAGGTCTGTAAGCCTACAGACAATTGGGTACATCTTCCTTCTGCTGTATAAGTACTGAGAATGCCATCCCAAAGAGGTGCCGTAGTTAAGATCTCAATCAATATAAATATCCATAATTTCAGGATCAACAAAATGAAGACTACACTAAGTCTCATGTATGATTATGCCTCCTTGCTCAATGTCCCCTCTCTGATGAGAAATATAACACCAATGGGATGTTAATATAAGAATTGTGATTTTTCCTTCTCATTGCATCGTGTTATTACAGAAGGAGCTACCTGAAGGTTCCAGGAATTTGAACATTGCAGGAAAAAAAACTTAACTCTTAGTTTCCAGTCATCAGCAAAATATCACACTTGTTGTGGTCAGTGTTTTCCATGAGCTTTGTGGGTCTCCTCATTCAAGTCAAAATGAGTCCCTTTTAGCTGAAGTTTCAGCTTTTGGAATGAGAAAAATTGCTGAAGACATTATGAAAATATGGGATGACAGAAATGATTGTTGTGTTTTTTGAAAGTCAAGAACTGCCAGGTAAATGCTGTGTAGATGGGAATCCTGCCATGATGAAGAAATAATTTTTGTTCTCCCACTCTTCTAAATGTTTGCAGTGAATGCCTACCCTAAGCCACTTAAGAAACTCACTGTTTTAAAATTTTGCTTTGACATTGTGACTGGGTAGGAGGAGGAATTCCTTGGATGTGAGAAAATTGTCAGCACTTACTTAATATTGCTGCAAACCTGACATTATCTTTTTTTTACTTCAGGGAATTAAAAGAATCCCACTGTGATAGTTGTTGCTTTTCCTAAGGATTATAACCATGAATCCATGATTCATCGTAACTTACAAGGGCTGTTCATGAAAGATTTCCCCTGACCCACCTCCAGTCATAGTAGAAGGCTGAAATCACACATGTATTATAGTACATATTTCTTTAGGTCACAAGGTAATTTGCAGCTCAGAGCTCTGTACATTTTTTTTTTACATCCAGTTAATGCAGAACAGTCATCAGGTTCCTGTACTTGAATGGCTGCACACCATGCCACACCACACCACACCAACCACACACACACACACACACACCACACCACACCACACCATACCAAAGCTTTGTTTTGAAAACTTTAAAAAGGATCCCCTCATGATATGCAGATGGTTAGTTGTTAATTACAGTGAGGATGTAGCAAGAAAATATACTCAGAAAATTAAAAGAGGGCGTGAAATTTAAAGTCCTATGGGAAAATGTGTGCAAAACAGGTCATGATTCCATGTGAGAGTGGTGATGCTCTAATAAATGAAAAGATAAGTCACTGGATAGCATATCTTGAAAAAGGAAGATGACACTTGGCGAATTAATGGAGGAGATGAGTGATGAGTGTATTTCTTTGCTGGTGAAAAGGAGTAGACTGAGGTGATATGGAGTATGGACACTGAAAGGATGGCAAAGTAAAAACACTTAGATATATGAACATAGATTAGAAGTTTTTACATAGAGGAAGCTTTAAGAAAAATTACTTATGTTTTACAAGGCAAACACATGCAGGCATATGCAAAACCTTTCAGAATGATGCTGCTGATGATGAATGTTGTTTTTCACTGACAAGAGTCAGTGAAGTACCTTTCTATACTAGATTTAAAAAAATGTTCATTGTATGATAAGTAATGAAAACTCAACAGTAAAGTATATTGTTTTTATTTTAGAACAGTAAACAGGGAATTTTTAGAGCAGAAAGCATTAAAACATCCACTGAATATGATTTCAGTCGCATGTCACGAGGGTACAGATACAACACAAGAGAAGACACAAACAAGTGATTCTAGGGGAAATAAACCAGAGATAAAATAACTGTAGAATATATCTATATATACTTTTACAGCGAGTAGTATGTAGTTATTTTGTCTTATTTTATCCCTGCTACATAGTTTCTGGTACTGGGACAAGACATTTCCATCCCAACAAGACCCTCAACCTGAAAGGTTTAGGCAGTCTCATCGCTCCTCCCACTACCAAAGTTTGATTCTACTTTCAGAAAATGTTGCTTTGTGATTGACATCGTTTCTGAAAATACCTTAACAACTTTTTTTTTTTTCCAGGCTGGTGGTGATTTTATGTACAATGAGACCTTTCTTGTTCCATTCTTTTGGTGCAAAGGAACCAACATTTCCATTAGCAAGGTTCAGTAATATAGAGCACAAGTCATGCAAGTAAATACAAACTAATTAGAGAACACACCAATACTGATCGCCACTCGCATGCTACACCAGACTCTTTAATAATATCTTGAAGATCATCTATTGTGATGGTCTAAAGGCAATGACAAACTCATTAAATTAAACATATAGCTGACCTAACTTGTGCTTGTAGACTTAGTGAAATACTCTTTTTACAACAGAGCAAACTGCGATTTGCCTCAACTTGCCTTGGGAGAGATTTTGCTCGCCACCACACCTGCACTATAGATGTTCCTTCACTTGTATATGTGTATGCATGTGTACGTATGTACTGAAAAACCATATTTCTGAAAGTTATGTCTGCAGCAATTCTTACAGTCATCTTTCAGAAATGCAAACTAAATGAGGAAGGATAATGTCTGCCTGTGTTAAGAGTGTGATAAGAAAGGTTGAAAACTGACAGACAAAAGCATGACTGAAGTGAGATGCCACAATTATCCACTTTCGTACTTTTGTGAGTACACAGAATTTAGGCAATGTTTCTCTGCATTTGAAGGAAAAAAAAAAAAAATCTACAATTTGGCTACTTTAACTTATTTGCATTGTCTTGAACAGAATGGAAACCATGTCAAGCTGAAGGGTATGAGGATAAGAACATACATAATTAAATTTTATAGCTATTTCTCCATGGTCATGAAAGCTATATAAAAAAAAAGAGAGAGAGAGGACCTAAGTATCACATTATTGAAGAGAGCCATCATTATTTGATATTACTTGAGACAAGTTAACAATGCTCAGCAGGCAGCAGCCATTACTTAGTCATTGTTTATACAGAAAATACAGCAGTTACTCCACACGACAACTGAGAACACTACATTTAATTCACTGATCGATGTTCTTCACCGATAATTTCCCTAAAAGTCAGATACAATATATGTAGTAGTACTGCATGACACCAAAGTACATCTAAGTCCAGTAAATCACAACTGGAGATCAAACACAATAATCTGTCCATTAATGAGATCTAGTGTACAAATATTTTAATTGCTTTTCCCCAAGCAAAACATTCAAACACTTTGATGAGCAAGATTGCTAGGTATGACAAGCAAGAAGTTATTTCATAGATGTGCCAAGGAAAGCTTACAGTGAATAGGAGCAAATCAAAAGAAACATGAGAAACTTTAAAAATTAAAAGTGTTTCCCCTATAACCAGGTGAAACATTAAGTGGTAATTTGCAGTTTGTAAAGAGCACAACACACATAAGCACAGCAGTACAACAGCACAAGTTACAATATTTGGCACACGGTAAACAACCAGAAAAATTTCAGTGCACAGTTGCACTTTAAACCATGCACCATAAAAAACACAGTGCATATGACTGTTCTAATGATACTCAGCTCTACAGAAGCCATGAAACATAGAGTGAGTAACCTATGATGTACAGTGACCTTGGACCAGCAGCCTGCCTCTCACCTTGAAGTGGAAACCTGATCAAGGACTGAAAAATTAGCAAAGAATTACAAGATGAAAATATAGGATTTTCAAGAAAGAAATTTTAGTGTAGATGAGCAATTAGATAATGCTCTGACAATTCACACAATGGTCATGCTAAGGGAATATAAGTTAAAAAAAAAAAAAAAACATGAAAGCACTAGATTCTGAGAAATTTTCAACAGCTGAATGAAGAGGCCAATGTCAGCATGAACAGCAGCGGCAAGAACAAGAAAGCAATATAATCTCAAGAGCCTAGTCACTCACCAGCCCCAATGACCAGGGAGGGACAGAAGCTCCCTTCACACATACACACACCTTTTGACCCAGGACTCTGTACTCAATTCCTCAGCTCTAAAGTCAAACCTCAAAAACTCAAATTCAGTCAGAATAAATTCAGTGTCTAAATTACTGTCTGTAAGGACTTAATTAAATTTTAGTGTATTTATGGGTTTTTACATAACTCTTACTGAATGCCTATGATTAATTTCACTGTGAGCCAGTCACAGAGTGAATCATTATATATATATATATATATATATATATATATATATATATATATATATATATATATATATATATATATATATATATATATATATATATATATATATATATAACCCAATCATGCTTATTAAAAAAAGAAATGAAACTTACTTAGACAGTGATCCCCCTTGCCACTGAGAATAAGATATGCCAAAACCTATATATACTAGTATTGTTAAGTAATGATATTATTTTGTTCACTTCATATCATGGGTGTAAAGGGAACAAAATAACATCTATGATATTAAGTTCAAGTGGCAAGTGAATATGTCTTTAGGCTTTTAGGCATCCCCTGGGAGTGATTATGAATGGAATTCATCTTATGCAACAGTTCTATCAATTCTGAATTCCTAAAACAGATCCCGAAAATAACTCATCTCACTAGAGTGGGTTGAGAAACAGAACCCATATTTTTTTTATTTTGGAATGTATAAGCATCAGTAAATAAAAGTGAAGTCTTGAAAAGTGACATTGAGAAGCATTGATTCTTTGAAGCAGAGATGTACAGAAACATTACATGTAATGGCATTGCATTGAGTAATATTTGTAATGGATATACATCACAATTGAAAAAAAATGTATAATTAATTCATTTTACAATCTTGCAAAAAACCATCAGTGACGTAATGAATGTCATGAATGCATCAAAATGTAGCTAATTTAAAAAGTAAAGAGGACTTACTGCTTGTCTAGCTTTCTGATTTGTGAAAATCCTGAAGAGTGCAGACCACACTGATGGCCAGTCCTTTTCTGTCACACTCTAACTATTCCATCAGAGAGTTTTTATGTTGAATTTTTTTTTTCATATTGTTAGTAATTATTACCTATGGTTTTGTATTTTGATGTAACTTGTGTGTACATTTTACTGCATGAACATTTAATGCCGTTTTGTTGTGCCCTCCTTCTATAAATGTACATACATAACTTGTCATTATAGGATAGTCAAGTGCAATGTTGAATCCATTACAGTATACCAATAATTTCCTAAATGTACCCTTAAAGATGATCACAGTGTACAATAAAGTTTAGTTTTCTTTTGAAACTTGCATAACAATGTATTTCTCATGTATCTTGACAACAATTTCCCAAATATAAAGTAAATATGGTAATTTACAGTGTCCATTTCATCATCACATAAAAGCAGAAGAGACTAAACCAACATTTTTATATATCCTTTGAAACTATAAGTAACATACCTGAGTGGAATCACATGGTTTTCCAGCCAATATTCTTCATTGGAAGTAACTTTTTACCATTTATAAAACAAGAAGAGAAAAGCCAACATTAATAACCACATTAACAATGGTATCTCTCTCTCTCTCTCTCTCTCTCTCTCTCTCTCTCTCTCTCTCTCTCTCTCTCTCTCTCTCATTTAAATTAATTTTAAATGCCAGAACTATACAGTTTGTTATTTAGGATTTTATTTATGTCTAGTGCTTTTGATTTTACATTAGATCAATCCCTCAATCAACCATTACCTTCTGGTAAAATTTATTAGTGCATTAATATAATAATATTGGTTTATGATGCATATTTCTACATCACATGAAAATTATATGTTGTAAACACAAAAGTAATTAACCACTCACTTCAACCACTGTTAAGTGTTATTTATTTATTGGGATCATCCAGCAGTACTTTCAATAAGATTTTTTTCTTATTATTTACTGCTTCGTTGATATTTGATATGTTTGCTTAGTTTTTTATTATTGTAGTTTTGTCTCTGCTGAAGTTAAAAAGGTAGTGATTTATATTTGCAGAAAAGATTATGAATATTTGTTTTTGCTCAATTCATATGCACATTTGTCTGAATTAAAAGACATCCATATATTTAGATTCTGAAAATCCAAGCAGCAGGAATAACAATGAAGATAAAAATTAAAGTATTTCTGCAAGTTTTGGAAGCAAAGTTACTTCCATTCAAAACAAATGTACCTTGAAATAATTCTAAGTTCATCCTTGTCTAACCTATCTAAGGCTAATCATTTGTAACATTCATATCAATAGCTCTGGTGAAACTTTTGTGTGAAGATGGGTAATTGAAAATCCAAAGTAATTTGATTCCATCCAGTTTTAACTTATGATACCAAGTGATTCCATCAGAACTAATCCCATACATGTAATGCAAGCTAGATACCTTATGGATTTCCTTCCCCTCCTACCCCACTACACCCATGACATGCACAGTGGTATATGAATGTAATGCAATTACATGTAACATATGAAATGTGTAAGGAAATGATTTTGTAATGTAATGATTTAACAGTAAGCACACACATTTTCATGCAATATATAACTGACTGTAAAATGCCTATCTCTGCAGTCATAATGACATATTTAATCTCTGTGTGGTTGTTGTAGCCACACCACTTAGTAGGTATGCCTTCTAGAGATTACAGGCAATGATGATCACTCAGAGTTATAATCTCAGGTAAAATTAACAGCAAACTCTAGCTATCAATGCATTCATTGCTCTCCCAAGGTCAAAATTATGTGATATTCCAATATTAGAGAAATGCAGTTGACTAGCTATGCAGTCTGCATCAGGCTAAAGGAGACACTGATAATGATAAAAGTCAACTTTTTTTCTTTCTTTCTTTCTTTTTTTTTTTTTTTTTTCCCTTTTTTCAACAAAAGTAGAGCTGTATCTCCTTTCCATGTTTGTCTCTAGGTCCAGCCTTTATTTATTTGTACAAAAGGTTAATCCTAAATTCTGGGAGTTCTCAATCCTTGTTCAGAGCAGAAAGGTCTAGATGTGGTTGGCCACTCACCCATCTTGTAAAGGACTCCTTCCCTACTGGAGGCTCTTACACATGGTGAATCTTAGGAAGCAAAAAGAAACAGCTTGTGCAATGCAAGTAAAAGTCTTTTAAGAGATGCTCTTTCTACTCTGAACTCCCCTGTCAAGTGGCACGGGGTGGCATGGAGGGACGGGGAGCAGCAGCAGGGGAAGGAAAGGTAGATCCAGTTCCTGCTGCAGAGAAACCCATGGGGGGAGTTGGGAAGGTAGGAGAGGTGGGGGTACTTGGGGACATAGTTGCTGATTTCGTCTTCTTCTCTTTCACAGCCGGAGGAACGTTTTCATAAATCTGTTTCGGGAGTTCATCAGGAGGCCTGTAAATAAGAAAAGATCCTCTAAATAACATTACCTCATATATATATATATATATATATATATATATATATATATATATATATATATATATATATATATATATATATATATATATATATATATATATATATATATATATATACATATATATATATATATATATATATATATATATATATATATGCATACATACATACATCTACAATCACTTACACAGACAGCTCTCATTGCACTCAATTAAATACTACATTAAAAATGGTGAAAAATAGTAAAAGCTTCTTATCTGGTAACAAATACTAGTTATGTTATGAAAAATACTCCAATTCAATGTTCATTACCTGTGGTTTAGAGGAAAACCCAAATATCAAAGACAACAATAACATCCAATGATGCAGGATATCCTCACCCATCACAAGTCTAGTTATTTAGGTTCTCTTATTAATTACTCCATGTATTAGAATGACTTGTGTTCTTGCATTTCAGTGACACAATTATAAGATGCAGTATGCATCAATTTGATTCATATTCCATGGAAGACTACTATTACCCTGATGTCTTGAAAAGAATGTGCAATCAATCAAAATATAGCAACTGGGCATTTCAGAAATCATGGACATCAAACATGTGAATTTCCCAAAGTCTTTACATGTTTATCAAATTCCATTACCAGATGAATGGTGAGGATTTCCTGTGGTCAGTCATTCTGAAACAATTCTCAAATATTCAACACCAAATATCATGAAATCATAGTGCTTAGAAAAATTTTCCTTACTGTGCTAAACAACACTGCACATTTTATAACACATTTAAACATGGCAACATTTATTGATATGCATCCAACTATTTTTTTTCTTTTTTTTTTTTTAAGAAAAACTTTAGGAGAAATTTCCAGTAAAGTTAACATGTGAAATATTTGATGAGTAAGTCAGCAAAATAAACAGGATCATGGTAGCATACAAGAAACAAAGAAGTCACAAATATTCACAGAACCCTAGCAGTGCAACCACAGGGGGATACAGACTGCTGTTTGTCCTGTTTTGGGTCAAGCACACAATATTCACTTCACACTGTACATTTAAATATTAAGAGTTTGCAGCAAATTTAGGACTTTAATAAAAATATGCATACCTAAAGTACACATATATGTATATTCAAAAATATTTTTTTCCCCAACAATCACATGTCAGTGGCAGCTCCAAATCTTCAGTGGAAAGTCTTACTGAAGCAGTAGTTCATGTTTTAAATTTTCATGCATCTTCCCTTATAACTCTAGTATTGCATGATTATTGAATACATCTAAACAGCTGTACATCAAATTATATATATATATATATATATATATATATATATATATATATATATATATATATATATATATATATATATATATATATATATATATATATATATATATATATATATATATATATATATATATATATATATATATATATATATATATATAGTGGTACCTCGGCTTATGAGTTTAATTTGTTCTATGACAGAGCTCAAACTCAATTTGCTCCTATGTCAAATCAATTTTCCCCACTAAAATTAATCTAAATGCAATTAATCTGTTACAGCCCCCCAAAAAATGCCTGATTTTTTGTTACATGTTTTTAAATACAATAAGATGATATAAAAAACCTCTGTTTACTGAATTTCTGGTATAACGACCCCTTTAAAGCTATCAAACACCTGTTTTATTTTATGAAACTGTTTGCAAATTATGTCATATTTCAAAATTATTGAATGCTTGCTTTATTTTGTGAACATCCTAAATCTTGAAATGTGGGAGAGTTGACTGACACACAGTCAACTGCATGTTTGATAGATGAATTGTGGATGTATGACAGCCAGTGAGTGACCTTGACAATGGCCAATAATGTATTGCTCTCTCTCTCTCTCTCTCTCTCTCTCTCTCTCTCTCTCTCTCTCTCTCTCTCTCTCTCTCTCTCTCTCTCTCTCTCTCTCTCTCTCTCTCTCTCTCTCTCTCTCTCTCTCTCTCTCTCTGTGTTAATTTATCTGAGAGAGAGAGAGAGAGAGAGAGAGAGAGAGAGAGAGAGAGAGAGAGAGAGAGAGAGAGAGAGAGAGAGAGAGAGAGAGAGAGAGAGAGAGAGAGAGAGAGAGAGAGAGAGAGAGAGAGAGAGAGAGAGAGAGAGAGAGAATTTCAGAATCGATTATGCTTTTAGAGATCTCACATACACAAACTTCAAGGCAGTTGCATATGTATGATTTTTGCTAATGTTGAGTAATTTTCTGGGAAGGATTATGAAACTCAGGAGAGACATGTATATATTTTTTGCCAGTATATATATATACTGGTAAAATATTACTCATGGCTTTTAAAACTGATTACTTGTGTATGTCACAATGTAATATTGGGTGATTGAAAAGTAACTCCCTATTTTAAAATACTTACAAATGATTTATTTATGGTAATTTTTTTTTTCGTGTGTGTGTGTTTGATCTTTAATGTATGAGAATTTATTCTGTAAATTTAAAGAATTTAATCTGTTTGTATCTGTGTTTCAGATTGATTATTTTGTTTGAAATTTGGAAGCCCTATAAACATGGCTGAATGTCTTACCCTGCTGGAGCGTGCCCAGCTAGCAGCACATTATGAAGTTTGGAAATCCATTGTTCAAGTGCAAAGATGGTGGAGGACCATTTGAGGACTACAGTTCAAGTTGATGCAAAGACAATCAAGAACTGTCATGCAAAACTCATGGCTACAGGGTCTGCAGCTGATACTCAAAGAAGCGGTCACCCTTCCAAGTCCAGCAACCAGGAGACCATGCAAGCAGTTCAAGAAATGTTTACATGTAACCCAAAAAGTCAATTCGACAAGCAGCAAGAGAAACTGGCTCTCCTTTAGTACAATATGAACTGTGCTTAAATGGCAGCTTAAATGGCATGCTTGGAAGCCACACAACTGCCAAATACTCTCTGCTGAAGACTGTGACATTCGCATGGAGAATATGCTGGCTTGGTATGAAGACTGGTCAGATCCCTTTAAAAATATCCTCTGGAGTGATGGTGGTATTTCACATTGATGGGTTTGTGAACTGTCACAACTGTCACTATTGGGCAGGAGAAGATCCTCTTGTAATCTCTGAAAAATGCAGAATCGGCCCAAAGTAACGGTGTGGTGTGGGATGACTTCAGGCAGGATCGTGGGCTCATTCATTCTACGCGATACCATGAATGATGAAAGGTACCTTACCATGCCGCAAGATGAAGTCTGGCCAGTTATTGGTGCCTGGGAGAATGCTGAAGATTTTATTTTCATGCAAGATGGTGCCCCTCCACATTTTGCTATTGTCATTTATGAATGGCTGAATGCCCACTTTCCTGGGAGATGGATGGGTCGTCATGGTCCATATGAGTGTCCAACCAGGAGTCCTGAATTAACACCATGTGCCTTTTTTCTTTGGGGTTGGTTAAAGGAGCAAGTCTACTGTACCAAACCAAAGATTTTGGAAGAACTTGAAGGGGAAATACAAGAAATTGTCTTCCATTCCACAAGAGTTTCTGGTGAAATCAAGTGACACAATTCCTGAGTGGCTCGAGAAGCTGGTAGTGAAATCTGGTGCCCATATCAAGTTTTAAATAGAACCTCATGGTAAATGCTTTTCTCTCATATCCATTTCTTGTAAAAATTAGTTAATAAATAAATTGTAAGTATTTCAAAATGGAGAGTTACTTTTCAATCACCCTGTATAATAATGCCTAATGAAAGTTGATGAGCATCTAACACTATTGTATTTCTGAAGTTTGCTTTACTGGTGACTAAGATCACAATGAATGTTATCCTGTAAGTAGATTACATGGGTAAAATATTTTATTTGAGTAATCTATGTAAATATTGATATTATAGTGTGTTATAGTGTCAATATATTTGCATGTCTCTATTTTGGTTTCCATTTCCATTTCTATATGAATGTCAAGAAAGGCCATAGCAGTATCTTTCATTCTTATCACAAATCATATTGCAGGAGCATCAAAATGTATGTACATCCACTTCACTTTTCATTATAAACAATATTTGCCTCTCTTGTAAGATAATGACTTACCAGTCACTGGTAACACAAGTTAGTGAATTCAGTGAAAGTCCAAAGCCCAAATAAATGGGAAGGGTTGCATCATGAAAAGCATTTGATGTAAAACCTTGAACAAATCACTATGCAGATCAACAACCAGAATACCACACCAGATCCATAACAACCCAAGTTAAAAACAACCATCATTGGTGCTAATATTCAACAGGTTATCAGAAATAAACATGCTACTGTTGTGAGAGAGAGAGAGAGAGAGAGAGAGAGAGAGAGAGAGAGAGAGAGAGAGAGAGAGAGAGAGAGAGAGAGAGAGAGAGAGAGAGAGAGAGAGAGAGAGAGAGAGAGAGAGAGAGAGAGAGAGAGAGAGAGAGAGAGAGAGAGAGAGAGAGAGAGAGAGAGAGAAAGCAGGTATACAAATCCAGGAGAAATGGTATATAAGAAAGGCTTGAAAACTGGACATTGAAATAGGAATGTCAAGTGTAAGAATAGTAAGTGAAGAGAGGTAGCTGACATGATATAAAGGAAAAAATAGGACACTGTAAACAGATAAAGTGGAAAAGTAATGGAGATCAGAGTGAATGAAGAATGCATTAGTGGAATGTGCAATGAAGGGGGAAAAACATCTTAGAGAGAGGTGAAGGAGACAATCAACAAAATACCCAAGGAAGAGAAAGCAAACATCAATGGTTAAGTCCGAGAAGGAAATAGAGATGACGAAGTGATAAGTGGATACAGTTTTGGAAATAGAAACACAGAGGGACTGACAGTGATAGATTTCACAAAACTTATAAAAATGGTTAGATAAATACATATTGTAGTGTACTTTTCGTATAACCATTTCAAAATATTTATATTCTTTATAATATCAGAGAAAAAGATGAAAGGTGAAACCATGATGGCTTGAGAAAATGCAGATAGAGCTGCCAGAGGAGAAACAGAGGAAGGTCAAGGAAATTTATAGATACACTAGAGGTGATACAGAAAGTAGGAGTGATAGAGGGAGGGACAGAAGGGAGAGGAAAGTGGAAGGCATTGAACCACTATGAAAATTCCTAGCAGGGATGAGCCACAAGAAAAAAGTTGTTACCAAGAATTTATCTAATTGAATTTAATTAATTTAGTAATTCATTAATTTTCATTAGTTGTTGGTCATCCAATTTCATTACCCCCTAAGAATATATGAAGGGTAAATATGATTTCCCATGCTCTGTTTCTTACCTGACTAAAGTTATGAAAATCCTTATGTGCAATTCTACTAAATGTTATTTGGTAAGTTGCTTTATATTCAGCCTGTAACACTGTATTACCTATGGCTTAGAATACAGAACTGTTGCTCATAAACATGTTATGTCTGATAATAAATTAATCTTAATTATACAGTAAAAGACCAATAAGAAATTCACAAACAATGTGGAAAGCACAATCATGCTGTTCTAAAAACTATGGAAAAATTGTTCATCATAAAAAAATAACATCTGAAAAAAAAATAGGATGCAAGCAACCACAATGGTAATTGAAGATTCACTGAGGGGAAAACTTATTGATAAATATCACATCTATACAGTCTCAAGCTGAGGGTGAGGGGAATACGGTAGATGATATCTGAAATACCACAAGCCACAAAATAATATAAAATAATTCAAGCTGGATGCAGAATATACAAGCTGAAGGCAAGTGCTCCAACCTTGGATTTGGGAGTGATTGAGTGTCTCCGCCGACTAGTGGGTTGACAAAGATACACACATATTATCAACTAAATGGAGAATGTTGCCATTGTGTGTAAGGTCTGATCATGAAAGGTTTTGAAAAGGTGTATATTCTCCAAATTTGTCTCAGTCAAGCTATAGTACTTTAGCAGGGAAGCATTACAAACCAATGAGTAGCCTATGATATAGTAAGCAATGGATCATTTATTACATGTGATAGTTATTCTTTATTTGAAAACATTTTCAAATTAATTATCAAAGACTCATGATATTTCTCTATTATTCATGGTTATTTAAATTATATATATATATATATATATATATATATATATATATATATATATATATATATATATATATATATATATATATATATATATATATACACAGTGGAACCTCAGTTACTAAACACCTCCCTTTTCAAACAAATTGTTTTTTTAACAAAATTTTGAAGTCATTATTGCTTTGATTGTGGTACCATAATTCAGTTCTAGAACAAAGTTACTTTATTTCAAATATTAAAAGACACAGCAAAAGCTGCTGTTTATTACTAATTTAGTTTTTATAAATATTTACTTCATTCTTATATATATGAAGGAGAGACACAGAGTGTAAAACAGTAATTCAATCTTTGTAAAAAGGTAAATGTGATCCTGGTGAAAAGCCTCAATGTAAACAAACGGTTTCAGTGCTCAGGAGTAATCCTGAGCCACCTGTGGCTCTCTTGATGACCCCTAATGCCATCACTACTGCACAACTGCATTTTTCTATTAGCTTTTCCCAGCAGCAAGATGTCTAAGTGTTATGAACACCTTCATCTTTGTGGTTAGTGTGTTGCTCCTCTCTGTGTCCCCCAGTAAGGCTTCTCTCATTAAATCCATCTAAACAGTATCTTCTGATGAGTTCTATGTCACTAAGTTCATTCAATACATATTTCTGGATAAATAATTTGTGAGCTGGAGATGTTGTGAAGCAGCCATCTTAGCTGTAGGAACATTTGTCATAAGCCGCTAAGGCAGACTGGTGTCTGGGAACAGATTAATCCATTTTACCTTCATTCCTATGGGGAAAATAGTTTCGGTTTTTGAACAGCATTCTGGAACAAATTAAGTTCGAGAACCAAGGTTCCACTGTA
>NC_087157.1:2755000-2762500 GCF_035594125.1 Scylla paramamosain | reverse complement strand
ATATTAACACAGTAATGATAGTGTACCAAAAAATACATGTAATTTTTATGCTCTTTGCCTCATATAGAAGCAATATGTTACAAGGATGAAACAAAAAGTTTTACTAACTGTAAAATGGTAGTGAAATATTTTCCTTTCTGACTGGTTATCTTTATTGTCATTGACAACCAGAAATTCTCGAAGAATGTAGTCGTTGTTTGAACTCTCAGAAATGTTGCGGACTGTAATGCGGCCATAATCTTTGCTGGAACCTTCTTCAGGCCAGTATCGTCCACACTTGTTCTGAAATGCCAATAAAAATTTAGTACCAAATTAACAAAGTTCAAGTGTTACAAGCTATATTGCACAAAACGTATCAGTCTCTACTAGTCCCTTACCCTTAATTACTAAGAAAAATAATTATTACAGGATGATAAAATATATTGTAATGATGGTAATACTGGCTATAAGCTTGCAGCTTATAGCCTTTAATCTACAATGCATCCAGAAAATGATGTGATAGAGCAAATCAGTAACTGGTCCCTGAATCTGAAGTATTCTGGTTAATATGGCATCTGGCAACTCTGCCAGGAAAGGTGTTCCTTAAATTAAGAGGTGAAGATAATAGTGTAATGCTGCAATGTTAGAAAGGAATATGTGCAAATATCTTCCCTATTATTGTCATTTTTTGCCTAGTACTTCTCAGTTTTTCAATACCTTCACTTGCTTAGCCATGCTAGCCATAGGTAAATTTTCTAGAGCACAGATAGCCATGATAGATACCCTAATGAAGAAAGGGAAGAGTAATACGGATATCAATGATGATAAAAGGAATTTCTCTGAGAACAAAGCACCAATGGATTAAGGAAATCAAGAATGGCTGCCTCACCTACATAATAAGCCACTCAGAAACTGAGGTTTGGAAGAAAGTGTAAAGAAACTATATGAACATTGACTTCCATTAACTTGCAAGTGGATGCCCACACTAGCTTTACAGCCACCACTCCCACCACACACAGGTGATGCCAGTTTAGCAACTGAACAGAGGGAGAGAGTGGGCCACCACTGCTGCCACCATTGTCCCTGCTGCCCACAGTGACATTAGTATAGCAACTGACCAGGCAGAGGGAGTGGACCAACACTGTCGCCACTCCTACCCACCTGCAGTGATGCTGGTTTAGCAATTGATCAGAGAGAGGAAGTGGGCCATCACTGCCACCACTCCCACCACCAGCAGTGATGCTAGTCCCCACTCACACTATTAGAAAATTATTGTTCATTATTTGCATTTGGTGATGAAGGCCATAGCTTTGGACTCAATAAACATACATAGTGAAAGTGTGAACGCCAACTCTTATATGAACAAATACACTTACAAATGAATGCATAATGTAATCTCCCACACATGAGGGAACACACACACCTTATCTTACCCTCTTCCAAGATTGATATTTATAAACTAAATCAAAAGCATTCAAAATTAGGTAGGTAGATACAGCTGCTGCTACACATCAATTTTCCATACCTTGCCACGCTCCACTTCCTTGGTTGTCATAACAATCACTCTTGTGTTCTCCTGCCAAACCATCCACCAGAAATCTGCTAGTGTAGAGGGCAGGCAGCCTTGTGTTGCTATGTAGGTCTTGCCTTCAATCCCAAGATCTTCTTCACTCTAGAAAATTCAAAATTGATTTTGTTTATGATGGGTAGGACCTTCATTGCTTCCATACATGTTGAGTAACATAAAATGTATGCTTTGTATAATGAGTATAAGGTGAGCATTATTTATCACTAACTTATGAGGTACAGGTCGCCCATCACTGGGACTTGTAGGGCGCTGGATTAGTGAATTTGCTGGATTAAAGAGAGGTGAGGTTAGAATACACTTAACCCTACCTTTAAAATACCCCATAAATCAGTGCAAGTTGATTAACAAGTAGGTCTGTACTGATACCACTTTTTCTGCTGATACCAATACTGATACTTCATTTCTGGCTTATACAAATAATATCAGTATAGCTGATACTGTTAGCAAAGAAACTGAGCAATTTTTCTTTCTGTTTCTTTGTCATAAACTACAGAAGAGCCAGTGCTGTATAATTCACACAAGCTTCATACAGATACACTGCTGTTAAGTTTTTTTCATAAGTTCAACCTTATCTTTTATGGATAACATATAGTGTTTGTGCTTTGCACAACTAGAAGCATTTCCTTTATTCACTAGAGGCATGGCTGGAGCTAAAACTGAGCAGGTTTAATAACGATGGAGAAAAATAAATTGGAATGGCTTCCCTGTGTTTGGAAGAGATGCCAGCTGTTTATGCAGCAAGTAGCTTCTAATGACCTGTTTTGCTTCGTAATATTTCTTTGGTTGTCCACTCCTTGCTTTCGTTTCACTATTACACTGTTTTTTTCAGTCCTTTTCCCAGTACTGAGTTAAAAACTTTTAATATATTTTATCATCTTCCCAACAAACAGTATCAACAGCAAGTTAGTGCAGCAACCCAAGAAATTTGAAATTACTCTAGCCAAAATTAGAGCCAGATTAGTGATGGAATTGAATTAGTTATTGCCAGATTAGTGATGGTCAATCTGTGCATGGCATATACTGCTTATTAACTGTGTAGATCTATTCTTTCTGTCAATTCTGTTGTGATATGAGAAGATAGACTGTTTCAGATATCAGTAGCAGTGGATGGAGGAGTAGAGATAGGTTAGAGCTAGAGTGAAGAAAACAGTAACTGTTTAGGTATGAAAAGACTGTTTGAGAGTAAGGCACTTGGAATGAATATAAAGAGAATAATAAATGAAGGGACAGTAGTACCTACTGCATTGTACAATGCTGAGACTTGGAGTATGGGAGTAGCAGACAAGAGATTGAATGTGTAATTGAAATGAGATATTTAAGGAGTGTGTAGTAACTTGGATGAACAGAATCAGAAACAAGGAAATGAGAAGAAGTTGTGAGAGACTTGACAGGATGGTTCGGACATGTTAAGAGAATGGAGGATGACAGGCTGGTGAGGAAGATATTAAGGACAAGTATGAGAAGTGTGAACTTGCAAGGTAGGCCACATAAAGGATGAATAGTGTGAAGGAGGCTTTAAAAGGAAGGGGACTGACACTGGAGCATAATATAATGATTGTGTGACAGAAGCAAATGGAGAGCAGTTGTGAGTGCATGCTGAATAATATGGTCCTTCAACTTCCAAAGGAGACAGTACACATTGATAGTCTCACACAGGTGTAGGGTGAGGTAGGACAGGGTACTTGCTATAAATGAGCCTTGTTCTGGACCAAACTATCCAAGCTGTGTGATTGATCCCTGTAAAGTGAGGGCAGGAGTACCTTCTCACCTCTGCTGGGGGCCACAGGGCTAAAGAACTGTGTGAATGAATGTGAAAGTTGTGTGCTTTGTCTTGGCTACCCCACTTTTTGAGGGTGACAGCCATGATATACTCGTATGTATGCACATATGTACTTTTACCTACATTCACTTTCAGCTTCCTCATCTTACAAACACACCTAAACTCCTCCACCAGTCTTTTCTACTTCCTCTCTGAGTCAGCCACCAGAGATGAATCATAAGAAAATAGTAGCTGACTCAGATCCCATACCCTTTCCTCCCTACTGATCAAATTCAGGTCTCTGCCTGACAAAACATTAATGATAACTTCTAAAAATATATTTGTTTTATCTGAGACACCAGCTGAACTTACACTTATAAGATTGGCATTGATATAGTCTGAGCCTGGAATTCCTGGATCTGTGTCTCGCAGAATAACTCGGGTGTGGTCAAAGGGTAGAATATTCTTGTAGCGATTTTTGTTGCGATTCTCTGGCTTTTGTCCTTCCTTTCGTGAGTAGAGTTGCTTGCACTCCTGTTGTTGCAGAGACTCAAACTCCTCCCAGAATCCTGCTTTCCCCATGGCAGGCCCCTGGTGTTCCTTCTGCAATGATGACACATCAGATCCTTTCGGAAAGGACATTGGTGCACAAAATCAACCACTGTTGAATACCATGGTAATGCTGTAAAAACATCTGTTCTTTGAAATTGCCATGGAATATCTATAATAAAAACCCTTTCAAAACTCTTATCTATGCATTTAGTGACAACATATTAAAAAACAAATTAATTAATTGTCCATCATGGAGATTTACACTATTTTTCCAAAGTAACTCCAAATGATTACTCACTTTGACTTTCTTCTTTGAGCAAAAAAATGTGACTCACATGTTATTACTTTCTTCTATGAAGAATATGACTCACATTTGAAAGACAGGTAAACAGAGAAGACAATCTCAAGACACTCACTCCTAAAGAGTCACATTAGAACAATGATAACTTCCTGAAGGTTTCTGACCCAGACTATTTACATGGCACCTTGATATCATGGACCCTTAATAATCTCTCACTATATCATAAAGCAAGGAATACCAATTTATTCAAAGAATGGGGGTATATTTGGATTTCACAGTATGCAAGGTAATACTACAGATAGTCTCCTATGAATAATATCTAACTTTTGTAAAAATTCTGAGATGAGAAAAAATTCATTGTTATACAAATCTTAAAATCTCAATGACCTGAAAAGATGAGAACTTTCACAACAAAGTCTTCCTTCAACAGACCCTTTACAATATGTATATTAATGGAACATTTATGATCCAACAGGATAACGATTCTTTTAACCATTATTAATGACCACTAAACTTGAGAAAACTTACCGAAAGTTCTCGCACTCTACTATCAATGCCACGGGCGTTGATCCGGGTGGCGTTAAAGGGCATCTTGAGAGGAACCACAGTGCCAGATTGCTCCACCATTGGATTCCTCCGGTAATGCTCCACAAGTTCACTGAGTGTGTCGAATTTTCTTCCTCCTCCAACATCATATTTATTTTCCTAAAATTAATTATGCTATTAGACATGAAAAATAAAAGTTATGTAAATTAGGTATTAACAGTGCATTAGTACCTTGCAGAATTTACATGTCCTTTTATAAATTTCATATGCTCATGAAGGGCATATAAAAAAATTACTGACAGTATCAATACCTAGCACCCACAATATTTACAAATTTATTATTAATGAATTTAGGTGATTCATAAATTTCTCACATTCCATAACAAGAAAATGGGCACAGAAAAATTTACCTAGGTATGTGCAGCATCATTGCAATATCTATTGTGAAGATATTTTTAAGGTTAAGTTGTGGCATATGATAATACTGATACCATAACATTATTTATGGAAGAAAGAGCCATAATTAGAGGTTGTTGATGTTGATGCAGGGGGAAAACGGAGTACTGGAGGGTAATTTTGGAAGTGAATAAAAGGAAAGCTGTACACTTCAGCAGAAATTCATTAAGGAAGTTAATAATTACTATTTGAAAGATATACACATAAAAAATAGTTATTAAAATGTATGTACAATGAGGGATGCTTGGCCTTTTCACTTTAAGACATAAAGAGAATAAACAAAAAATTTCTAAAAATATAATTGCAAACCAAGTAAACTAGAGTAGTTTACACAACATTAGTATTTTACTCCTTCAACACTATAATCACTTCTTCCTTCATAGAATTTCTGTCAATTACAATCATAGAGCTCCACTTACCACACATCTGATCATGACATGGGTGACCTTGTCATCTGTGCGGACAGATAAAACATAATCACCCGGCTTGCTCTGGGACTCTCGCACCAGAAAGCTTCCATTCTTCCCTTTCTCAAGGATAAGCTTCTCAGCTTCTCGTCCAGAAAGGTGACCATGAAACCATCTGTGGGAATTTTTAAGAGAACAGTTAAAACTTTACTTCTGCAGCAATTCCACCTCCCTGAAATTTTACATTAAACTACGTTCTTTCTTCAAGTCAACTTCACATCTGAGCTTTTAAATAATCCCTTCTTAAAACTTTTTGTACAGAATCATTTGTACTCTGCTAAATCCTGGATCAATCTTTTGTCACTACCAGTTAAAAGAATTTATTTAACTCTTTACTTAATTGATTTTCATTCTAATAATGTTCTTTCTCCACACATCTTTTATTACATTACAATGTTTTTGATAACTTTCCTTCACCTACTCTGATTATACACGCTGTCCTCAGACAGTTATTGTTCTGCTTTTGATAAAACATGTTTTATATTACAGTATCCATCAGACAGTTTCTCATCCCTCTAGATTCTATTATTGTTGTTGATTTTTGCATCCTGCAATACCAACTGTCATGCAAATATATTCCAAATTCAACGACACAAGTACAAAAGGTACAAAAATCTTTTTTTTTTTTTTTTCCAACTCACCTCTCTGTGGTGGGGTCAGCACAGTTGAGGGGATACTTGAGTTCAATTACTTCTCCATTCTTTTCCCTCAGCTGACCCTGGTTCTCCATGTAGTACTGCACCAGCTCTGCCAGAGTGGCAAACTTCTCCCCGCCATACAGGTCATAGAAGTCTCCCATATTCTGGATCTTGATGTGTGTGACCTCCCCATTCCGCCTGAAAAATAAAAAAAACATAAATCAGCACAAAATGACAAGGATGATATTGATTTTACAAACTGTTATGAATAAAGAAAAAAAATACCATAAACCAACTAATATGCACTTTCTTTCAGGAAATACAAAGGCAGGAATGGCACTTTGGGCTGCCCTTTCATATTTCTTAGGTTTTTCTATATTGAAGTAGCCCTCTGGTTTATTAGTGCTGAATTTCATGAGTTCTTTTCAATGCCATTTACTAAACAAACTGAACTGATCAGTGTGTGTGTGTGTGTGTGTGTGTGTGTGTGTGTGTGTGTGTGTGTGTGTGTGTGTGTGTGTGTGTGTGTGTGTGTGTGTGTGTGTGTGTGTGTGTGTGTGTGTGTGTGTGTGTGTGTGTGTGTGTGTGTGTGTGTGTGAGTGTGATAAATACTATAGATATGTACGTAAGTTAACTTAGCCAAAAGACATATAGATGGACAAGTGATGTGCATGATAATTAATGAAGAGAATACTGTTTCTATCTGCATATCTATTTAAGGATGATGATTATAAAATTACTGTTTCATTATACAATCTCTGACTTTCATCCTTTGCTGCAATTAATTCCCACATTTCCCTTTTCTTTTCTTTTTATACATGTTTCTGCTAACACTTCCATGATTCTTTTACATGAACCTGTCTTTATCAAAAAACCTATCACAATTTCAGTTCTGGGTGACTCACCGCACGGAGAGCGTAAAGTCGCCAGGATTGGACTTGGAGGGCCGGGCCAGGAAGGACCCCTCGATGCCTCGGTCCTTCAGCAGGACCTCCGCCACCAGGCCCGAGACGTTGGGATGGAACCATCTATTGGAGAGGGATGACAATTTAAAAGCTGTACATCAAAGAAATATGTGTTAATGAATATTTGGTCTAATGATGTATATGAAAAGTAAGTAAATACAAGGAGGGTGTAAAATTGGAGAGACAACATAGAAGTTCTCTATTTTACAGTTTATCTTTTACTGTGAAGGATTAATAGCAAATGGACTT